>NW_010125697.1:0-10582 GCF_000699245.1 Pterocles gutturalis | reverse complement strand
CAACCCAAACCATTCTATGATTCTAGAATACATCACTCTAGAAATACAGTCTGCCACTGAATGTTAGTAATTTTCCTACTCTCCTCCTCAAACATAATTTTAAGCCACTGAAATACAATCCATCCTGAGGCATACAAACAATTATAATTATAATGGCTAAAACCCGAGAAATTTCACATTTGACAGTATTCTGAGTTGTTTTTAATCTGTCTTTAGGATGCAGTCAGCTAAAATTTTTGAATTTTTCCCCATCATAACAGAGTGAAATTGACTTTGGTTTTTGCACATATAATGCAACTGCAAGAACTGGAACCTTAAGGAAAAAAAAAGGGAAAAAAGCAAAGTATTGCAAAGCTCCTAGTAACATCACAAACAACAGTGCTGGTAACTCACAGTTATCAATAAGTTGTTAACAGCATTCCTTGTGGGGGAACCCAGGAAACACCCAGCCTTTGTGTGAAACAACTGTTTTGCCTCTGTCAGTGTCCTCTTTAAGCCAAAAGAGAAGTAGTTAGGAAATGTGTGAGCTTTTTCTTCAAACAAATCCCTGCACTTGCTCAGTAGTCATTTTTCAGTCCTACTAAGCAACACAAGCCTCACATTTCCCCCATGAAATCAATCAGTTGCAGATGAAAGTTCAGTGGAAGCTTGGTCAGATTCATGGTACATAACTATGTCCTTGACTTCTCCAAACTAACTGACGTACTTATTACAGAAAATTAAAAAAAGAAGGCATAATCTTTTTAGCATTGAAGAGGCAACAAAACTCCCTCTTTACCTACATTTCTTCCCAGTTTTGAGCCATGAAATCAGAAAGATAACTCTTTGGCTACAGTCCTAAGAAAACTGGCAGCCAGCAGATACACAAGTGTTTCTATATCATGAATGGTATACATAATTCTTTCAACAGATGAAGCGTGATCATAAGTAATATTATTTCTTACACTGTAAGAAAAAAGGAAACTGTACATAACTCTGAAATACAAGCAATTGAATTCCTACCTGCCATGGATAAGATTGCTTAAGAGTTGATGGCCTCATTTCCAACCAAATCAGCTCAGACTTTGGCTTCAGCTTTTCAGGAAGCAGCCTCAATCTTCTCTAAATATTTAAAAAAGGTTTGTTTGCTCTAAACCAGCAAAATGCAATGGAGTATCTCTTTTGTAACAGTGCCCCAAAATGCATACTAATTTTTTTCACTCCACGGCTTCCACTATGACTGCAAATTGTGTGGACTTGGTACTTTGTCTGCTTTTAGCAGTGTTGATTTCGTTATGATAATTTCTGTTATCGGCCCATTTATACTGCAGGGATTTGTTTTCAAGTGGCTGGTAACTACCAGCCTGATCATATTACCACAGGAAAAGGCACACCTTTTGGGTCAGGGTTTAAGTGCAAAGAGCAACTGCCATCTGCATGTATTAATTTGAGTCCAGATTTCCAGTAGCGCTATTCACCTAGCAAGTGAAGAAGGCTGGCAGGACTGTTCGTGCAGTGCCACAACGAAGCCAGTATTCTCACATCTGTGTTTCCAACAATTTTCTAATATTGTCCATGCTTTGCTCTTGCTCAGAGCTGGTTTTGGCTTGTAAAGTTTGAGCAAAAGCTTTTTTGAATTCCATACACAAAAAAAGGGTCTACATTTTATCCATCTTAACTGCAGTATTTCAAATATAACTTCAGAATGAGTAATATTACAAAAGTTACTATTTTTAAAGGCTAATATAGCTGCGAACTATACCAGTCATTGCTAAAGATCATAGCTTTTTTCACCTACATTTGCTGTCCACATTTAGAAATAAGACTTAAGTTCTTAATTCCAGTTTTGTTTTGTGAATTCCTCCATATTTGTTGTAGGTTTTAAAAAATATCTTGCACAGGTTTTTTTAATAAATAAAGTGGTAAGCCTCTGAACTGTGGTTTAAGTAAAAGGGAAGATTGATTTTTTTTTTCCAAAGTAAGCTGCTGTTTACCCTGTAGAAGGCAAACTAATAGCAGACCGTGGAAATAATTTGGCAAGGTGCCAAAGATGCCTTGCCAAATCTGCAATTTTTTTTCCAGAAATCAGGAATGTAAGCTTGTGTATTAAGTGACATACATATACAATATATATCCTCTAAACCGTTCCTCAACACAACAGTTTACAGTCCAGTGTGGACTCTGGAAATGAGCCCACATCATTTAAATTTACTACTAGTTCCTTGCCAGCACTTCTTTCAAATCATTCTTGTGGTAATGTGTGAGAGCCAGAGACAGAGATTTCACTTTGATGAGACACCTGACACTATGTAAATAACATAAAGCACCTCATATTTGTAAAGCATGCAAAAAAAGAAAAATGAAAAAAAAAGAGAAAAAAATGTAACTCTGATTTAAGCCTGTTCTTCTGGTTCTATGGCCAGTGTTTAACTCCAAGTCAAACTGCTCAGCCTCCAAATTAAAGGTTATTTCATCCCATTTCATTTATACACACCACAATCACCTTCTTTGCAAGAAAAAAAGACAAAACAGCATCTTGTGTTTGCGTTACAGATGCCATGTCTAAAATACAAACATACTGCTTTTGTTAGGACAGGCTAGATATGTAAAGGCAAGCCCAAATTCAGTTTCTTTCAACAGCTGTTTCTGGCGATCTGTCCTGGCAGAAGGCCCTTCTTGCCTATCCTACACTACTTGCCCTTTTGGGCTCTGCCACATGCTGCCAAGACAAGGCTACCACCCTCCCATGAGAAAACAAACCGGGGCACTGCTTACACACCACTGACCATGGTACTCACAGTGGGATTGAAGGGACAGGAGGGTCCAGTCTTTCAGCAGCAGGGTCCTCCCTAACTACAGCGCTGCCCTTAGGCAGGGGGGAGTGTTTCTTCCCAATTTGGAGATGGATGAAAATCTGCCAGCTCTCTGGCTAATTCCCTCTGCCACAGCAGGCAAGAAGTGAGGAGGGAAACTTCTGATGGGGAGGCTACAAACGCATGGGGTAGAGGATTTGTTGTTCCCAGTTGTCAGATGTCCAAACTGCAATGTATGGGAGCTGCTGTTTAACTAACGTTTTTTTCTACAAAAATTCTGTTAATTATTTGCTCTTCAGGGCTAAGAACTATTACAGCACTGCCCTGTTCAGGTATAATATCTCATGTGAACTTACAGTCAACTCTCAGGCAAGAGCCATGGGCAGGGAGGTGCCAGTTTCTATCAGTGGACAAAACATACTTCCAAGAGACCATGAAAATACATGGAGCTTGACCGGCTAGAGCCATACTGGTTCACTGCAGAGGCTTATAGAAACTGAGCAGGGAAATAAAAAATAAAGATGCAAATGTATTTTCTGCTATTTTTTTCTGCTGCACTACCTGATATTAATTCCCTATTACATCAAATAACACCAGCAGCCTACAACAACAAGTGGGGAAGAATTCTGGTGGAAATGTCAGAACTAAAGAGACAGTCAGGGATGAAAGTATCAACACAGGAAACCGCTACTAATTTTATGCAAAGAAAGGAATGCTTTAATTTTTTTTTTACTGTGCTGAAAATTCTTTTCCCCCGGGTTTATAAAACATTAATTTGTATTTTTTATTTTACTATTTTTTTTAATTTTAAATCGATAAGTAATCTAGGACTAGCATTTGTTTTGCTAGCCCCAGCGTTGTTCTGTACACAAGCTTCAACGTTTCCTTTCCTTTTTTTATTTATTTTATATTTTGCAACGTTTTTCTCAATATTTAATAGTTTTTCCATGTTTAGATTTTTTTTTTTCTTCGGTGAAGCAAAGTTCTAGATTGTAGTCCCGGATCTTTTTATTAAACACTTGGAACCCAGAGACAGTCAGGGATGAAAGTATCAACACAGGAAACTGCTACTAATTTTATGCAATCTCTACCATACAAACAGATGCTTCAAAAAACATCTAAGGGAAATGGCAATACAAAGTAAACCTCTTTCTGTTTACAGGTATTTTTATCTGAAACATTTAACAACTGGATTGAAATACACAGTCAAAATCCTGCTTTCAAATGCAGACGGGTTTTCTCAGGTTGTTTTCTGTGGCATGCATACTGGCTCCTCACAACTCAAACCCACTGTAGAAACAGTATTTGCTTATAGCATGAGCATACAGAGGAAACTGGAGACATTTGACTCCTAAAGAAAGAGTTCCTGGGAGCCTGCAACTGTAAGAAAAGCAAAATACATAAAAGCTTTCCAACAGTGAAATGAAGGGGGTTTTTATCTCTCTGCAATCCTGTCATTTCCAGAGTTCACCTCAGCCTGTTCTCCGAAGAATGTTTCTTCCAAGGATACGTTTAGTCAAAACCAAGGCATCCTGCAGCTCAGTATAAAAGACGGTAACCATCCTGAGAGTTGCTGAGCAGCCTTCTGAGATTTATTAACTGCCCTCAATTCCTGGGAAGCAGAGATGCTAATCCATGGAAATTCAGGCTCAGTTCATTTATCATTCCCTCCTGATACCTCTGTTTGTTGAAAGAAAAGGTAGTGGAGCAGGGAACTACTTTTAAGCAGCCCCAGTTCACACCCCGCCCGCCCTGCCCCCCCCCCGAAGAGAATCTTTGACTGAATCTACCCCATGGGAAAATCACCGATCTTTCAAGCTTTCTGCATCTCCAGAATAGAAATAAGTCAGAGGAGGCGATGAGGCACAGTGCCTGCATCTCTCATGTCTGGGCTAGCCAAACAGTCTCCTCCAATAATTGTAACTCCCTTCTGTCCTCCTCTACAGCCAGTTTCTGGCTCCTTTCTTTCTTGATCAGTGCCAAGGAGCCAGACATGAACACAGAATGCAAAACCTGCCTTGTCCTGGCTTTGTGTGAAACAATTTAGATTTTCATACAAATAGCACTCTCCCTTGCTTCCTGAAACAGGCAAAAAGAAGCACGCACAAACACATGTGCACAAATGCACCTCGAACAAGTGCAGCGTGTTTCTTTTTCAATATGTGAACCCTTTAAAATCAGATGGTAGAGGTGTCTATCTCAGTAAAAAATTCACACTGTGAAGTTTTGCAGCAGATGTTAAATTATTACTGTGAAAGACGTGGTCCTTCATGACCCCCTTCATGTCCTGATTAGGTGCAGATGGCCATAGAAACGTTAGTATCTGCATCAGGGAGAAGGAAAATCAAGAAGGGTTTGGGTCTGCTATCATTCAAAAATAGTCCCCAGCCCCTCGAGAATCCCAAATGTCCAGCTGAAATAGCTGGGACTTAAGGTGACTCTACATGTTATTTTGCAAGCTCAGTGATGTTTTCAGTAGGGTTACATCATTTGCCATCCCATTTCTGCCTGTGCTCTGAGTTTCTTGAATATATTTCCTTCACCTACCCTAAAAAATGGCGGACATTTTGCTTTTCTTGCTGATAACCATTTAGGAGAATTGACAGAAGAGTCCATGGGAGGAGGGTAAAACACCAGCAGGATCTAAAAGATTAAAATCCAGCAGTGGAACTAATTTGTTTTCCTGCATGGTCCTTGCTCAACCAGGACAACTTATGTGAAAATAATCTTCTGTTAACCAAAAGCTATGTGTTTAACCTGCTTAAGTTGCCTGGTGATGCAAATAAACATGGTTTATAGGAGCTTTTGCAAAATTTATGGGTAGATCCATGCTACTTAGTTACTCATTGCTTCTGCCAAAAAAAAAAAAAAAAAAAAAAAAGTGCAGCTTTTGCTCATAGATAAAAGGTATGAGCACCCATGCCCTGGAAAATCTAGTTCAAAAGTAACAATGACAGTTATAAAAATTTTCACTAGAATTGCTTGTATTTAGCAACCTCAGTATTACAACATATCAGTAAAAACAACCCCATAGTGTTTTGCCTTAGATATATTAGTGCCACAATTTAGTTCCAATGCTTGGGGCTTTTTCACAAATATTTAGCACACAACCAGTGCAACTTTATTTCTGCCTCCTCTTACTATGCAGTGAAGAACAAATGCACTGTAACATTTAACAGCCTATCACAAGACATGCAAAAAGGAAAAACTTACTGTGTATATGAATGGTCTAAGATTCCTTCTGCTAAAAACAGTCCCAGGCATTTTGGTAGCTAAGACAGCAGCCCTGAATGAGAGACTGAATGCTGTGCAGTGCATGTTTCTGAAAGAAAGTAACAAACAGTACAAGAAAGCATAAAAGACCACATGACTATCATATGAATATCCTTACACAATATTAATCCATTTTCTTTGTATTATTACTTGCCAGTGGTTTTATTTTACCAAGTTACTCGTACACGGAATGCTCAGCGTGAATGAGAGTTACAAAAATGTATTTTAAAACTGTCTCAAATGTCTTGCAGGCTTGCGGAGAACACACTGTGAGTGGATTCTGCTATTTGTTCTGAATACCACTCACTTCAGAAGGCCTGCTGACATGGATTTTCCTTCAGAGTAAGGACCTTAATAAGGAAAGCAATTAAAACAGGATAAAAATGCTTACAGAGGCAGCACAAGACGAAAAACTTGGTATGTCTCTGGAAAGGTGAGAACAAAGCCATGACAAGGCTAGTTTAATTTCGTTGGCATGTCAGCCACATTGACTTTCTACAGACGAGGTTTTTAATACTGTTCTCTCTGCTGGAGTGGGAACACCACAGAGAGCTCAGTGCTGCTCTTGCTCAAGTTATTGACAATACCCTAAATGCATGCATACACTATTGTCTGCTACATCTGCATTAAGCTGGGTAAGTTGTCAAGTAGCGACAACTCAATTAGCTTGTGTTGGATGCTCACAGGTACAGGTATCCCTTGCAGTCTGTAAGGCTGTCAGCAACACACTTTTCATATTGCTCTTGTTAGAAGCTGAATAGCCTGTGATTAAAAAAAGTCAACAAAAGAACTTTGAAAGTATTAATACATCTTTTTTTAACTACCACTAGATGGATCATAGCAAAAATAAAACAGCTAAGATGATTAAGAGATCAGAGCACCTCTCCTGTGAGGACAGGCTGAGAAAGCTGACACTGTTCAGCCCGGAGAAAGCTCAAGTTGGATCTCATCAATGTACATAAACACCTGAAGGGTGGATGCAAAAAGGACGCAGCCAGGCTCTTTTCCAGTGGTGCCCAGTGACAGGACCAGAGGCAATGGGTACAAACTGAAACACAGGAGGTTGTCTCTGAACATCACGAAACACTTTTCCACTGTGAGGGTGACTGAGCACTGGCATGGGTTGCCCAGAGAGGCTGTGGATTCTCCATCCTTGGAGGGATTCAAAACCCATCTGGACATAGTCCTGGGCAACTGGCTATGGGTGGCCAGCTTGGGCTGCAGGGTTGGCCTCCAGAGGTACCTGCCAACCTCAACCGTTCTGTGATTCTGTGAACTATAAATTAGAACTGAAAAACCTATTTGATACTCCTACCTTCACGCAGATTTCTCCCTACAACAAGCAAGTGAGCACGGCTTCCAAAATAAAAATAGTCTTCCATGAAAAGGAAGACAGTCTGAGGTGACTACAAAAACACATAGAAAGAACAGAAGAAACAGGGGCTATCAAATTAAACATCTGTCTGCAAAGTCAGGTCTGAGGAAGTTGTGCCAGGAGTGGCAGAGGTTTCAAAATTATGATTTGAACTAGTGTGACAGTTTGTGTCTATAGCTACTCATGTAGTTCCTGTGACCAAAAAAAAAAAAACAAACCCAAAACCAAAACGAAACAAAAAAAACCCCCAAAAAACCACATCTAAACCAGGCCAACAGTACAAGCAGATGCACTGCAGCTTTTCTTCACATCCTTTTCTATCTAGTTTGGTTGTCTTGTGAAGAACCCTTCTCTTCCTCTGTTCAGCACTGGATAACTTTTCCAGGTCCAGAATATCTATTTTTTAATGCAGATGCTTTATTACAATGTGCCTGAGCAACAACTTTTAGGTCATACACAGCCTGCAAGGAATTCATGTTTCCTGGCTTACTCCATCAGAAAGTACTCACCAAGAAATGAGTGCACATGAGTGCCATGAAGCTTAAAAAAAAAAAAAGGGAATATAAATCAGAGAGGGCTGCTCCTACCAAAATAGTTCCTCTGGCCTATCTGATTTTTGCCCCGGGAGCAAAAGCAAGACAGGAACAGTACCTATGAATTGTTCTCCCAACAACTTCCTTAGTTTGCTGTCACTACTAAAATTATGTGACTGTCCATCATGTGCAGCACCACTGCTGGACAGTCAATATGCATTCGTGCAAAAACTCCAATATTTCTGGGAAATGCCAGACCTACGTTTCACAATATGCTGTGCATGCAGAGTATGCCTGGCTGTACAGCTAGCTCAATCAAGTCTGAGGCGCTCTCTGCTGGAAACTTCATGCACTGCAAATACATTATGCTGCCACAAGGCAGCTGTTTCCATTGTGACCCTTGCAAATCAAGTCTGTTTCTTCCAACTGACAAATGCACAGACATACACATTAATAGGAGATTTGGGGAACTTCCAAAAAAAATTGATTGTGTGGTTTCAGAAAAAGCGAGATTTTTTGGGGGCTCAAGCTAAAACATACTTCTGACACTTAGGACTGAACCCCTGATGAAACTGTGGGACTTGTGCAGGAAGCTTCACGGGTTAAATCGTGATTTCCATATAGCTAACATTGCAATGAGCCTTGACTGGAAAGAACACACTGTACTCTTCTCACCATGTGAAACCAAAGGCTTTTCTGAGTAATTTTGATATATGATCTACTGAACAGAGAGATGAATCTAAACCAAAACACTGCATCTGCCATTTATGGCCCAGGCAACTCGAAATCCAGCTATGTAGGTGTCTCCCTTTTTAATTATTCTTGCTTCCTGGAACTCGTCAGCATTATTTGTCTCATCTTAATTAAGCCATGGCTAACCTGTGATCCTTCAGCTTCATAAAGACACTCAATCTAAGATTCATACCTTCCAAGGGAGTGGCCATAAGCTCCTTTTCAAGTCAGTGGGAAGACACACAAATTTCATAATCTAAAATAGACCAGACTTCTTGTTCCCTAGAAGAACTGTGCTTCTTCTCTGAACCCAGGCAACTATCTTCAAATGTCGACATTACAAGAGAAGTGTCTTGAGTTGAGAGATGTGAATCCAGTGAAGGTCTCTTCTGCAAACATCCCACATGCTTCTCAGGCAACTGCTCTGTCGAAGAGGAGAAAGATTAAGGAAGGGAAACCAATGCCTGTGGCACCCTACTTGTGAGAGCTGTTGGTGTTAGGTCATGCTTGCTGGACCTCCCAACATAACTCTTCCAATATGCCCTGGTAAAAGCTATAGTCAGTGTTATTTAGGACAGTGAAGAGAGTTAAATAAAAACACCAGTTAAATAACCAATAAAACTTTAACTTTGAGAGCCTGACACATTTCCAGTTCCATTTCCACATGGGGAGTCCTCGTAAATTGAAAACTCAATCCAGGCAGGTCAGAATCAAATAGTAACTATTTAAACTGAACTCTTCTCACTCCCACTACAGTACAGACTTTGTCTCACTGTGTTGGGCTATAGCAATGGCCAAATAAATTAACAATTCAGCATTTCCCAACTAGCACTCTTCTGACAAAGACGACGCAGGACAAGCTTCATAAGCATCCCTAACAACTTCAAGACCTCAAAATGCATATGTGGCTATGACATGAAAGAGATCACACTGACCTCAAAGAAACTGAAAGATCACAGGTTCTGGAGAGGTCCTGTTGAAAGAAAGCACACTTGAAATGCCCTCAAATTTGAGACAACCTCAGCTCTGCAAGAGAGTGGAGACCAATTATCTGGATCACATTTGCCACATAAAGCATTTTTGTTTTAAATGGAGAATGTGATGGGGGAAAAAACATCTAGGGATGTGACAGGAGATCATAAATGTTTTGGGCCATTCTGCCTAAGCCCCTCCTCATTTTCACTCAACACTTTCCAGCATCCAGGAGAGCAGGATGAGTTTCCTACCTCGTTCCAATGGAAGTAATTTCAGAAATACAAAGTCCTGCTGTTTACTGACACATCACTAGTAGCATTTTAAAAACCAGCGCTGTTCACTCTTCTCTCTACACTAATCCTTTGGCCTGTGCATATACTCCCCAAATGAAGACAAAACAGGATACCAAGTCCAGTAGCCAGAGACAGCCTGGACATCTTCCAGCGGAAACTGTCCCTCATAAGCGTGTTCACAGGGATCCTTTTAGAGATGGCACCAGGCACAGGGCTTCTTGGAAATCCTGTCCTCAGCCTCACAGAGTTCACTAGCACACGTTCGCAGAGAGAGGGATTCACTTACAAACAGGAGATTAAGGCAGGGCTGGCAGACAGGACACCGAATACCATCTTCTGGCCAAAGAGAGGGGCCACTATTTACAATGACACAACTTGCACGTGGTGGATGCAGAAGACACCCCCCGTCGCAGGGAGGCCTCCGCCTCCTCACACACCGCACCGTATACCCCCGCGCCAGGGGGGGCTTGGAGCTGCCCTGACCGGCGGCCGGGCTGTGGGCCCTGCCCGGGAGGACGGGTGGGAGGCCTTGAGCCCGTCCCCTAAGGAGACCTGCTGCAGAGGAGGAGGCGGAGGAGGCGGAGGAGGAGGAGGCGGAGGAGGAGGAGG
>NW_010125696.1:0-1188 GCF_000699245.1 Pterocles gutturalis | reverse complement strand
GACACCACAACAACCCCCACCACCCGTGGGCTTGCTCCTGGTCTATGAGATACTTGGGCCGTGGTGACCTCACAAGGACACTCCACTTCCGCCTCCTTACCCACAACCCCCCTCAGGGACTCCCCAGGACACTCCACTTCTGCCTTGGTACCCACAATGCCCCAAGGGGGGGGCTGGGGGATGTGGGGGACATGGTGCCACGCAGTGGGGGAACACGACGGAACAGGAGGCCTCACGCAGGGGATTGTGGGTAAGGAGGCGGAAGTGTCAAAGGCCGGAAGTGGGGTATTGTGATGGGGGGTACTAATGGGGTGGTGGAGTTAATTAAACCAGGGGAAGGAGTGTAATCACACTAATTAGGATCACAACATGCTAATCAGGAGTGTAATTAAGCTAACTAGTGTACAGAACATGAATTATGCCCAGATATGCTGATTACAGCTAATATGCTAATTAGGGACAAACATGCTAATTAGGGCCCAGATATGCTAATTACAGATACTGGGATGTGCTAATTAGGACCAAATATGCTAATTAGGACTGCTAGAGTATGGTAATTAGGGCATGCATACGCTAATGAGGGGCAGGTTTTGTGGAGTTAACTAAATGTAACAGAGGAGTGTGGTTATGTTAATCAGGAGAACAGGATGCTAATTAGGACCCAGACACGTTATTTAGGACCACTAGGATATGCTAATTAGGACCAGGACATGGTAATGAGGGGTGGGGGCTGCTAACAGAGCATCTGGCGTTAATTAAACCTCAGGGAGAGTGCCAATTATAACAGAGATACGCTAATTAAGACTGCTGGTATATGCTTATTAGGACCAGATATGCTAATGAGGGGTGGGGGTTGCTAACAAAACATCTAGAGTTAATTAAACCTGGGGGAGGAGTTTAATTACGATAATTAGGAGGAAAGCATGCTAATTAGGATCCAGATCTGGTGATTAGGGGCAAGGTACAGGAATAATGATATGCAAATTAGGGGCTACAGCACTTGGGGTGGAGCTTACTAATGAAAGCAGGACACCTGTAATCATTATTAAAGGCTAATGAACTGGCAGGATATGCTAATGAGTGGAGCATAATTAGGCTGTTAGAGGATATGTTAATGAGGGGGTGTGGTTCCACACATAGGCTGTACATAAACCAGCCGCTAATTAGCGCTATGTTAATTAGTGGGCA
>NW_010125695.1:0-232 GCF_000699245.1 Pterocles gutturalis | reverse complement strand
ATCCCACCACCCTTACCCCCATCACAGCCTCCTTCCAGCATTCTCTCTCTCTCCCCTCCTCCCTTAATGCCTTGACCCCTGCCTGCACCCTTCCCTCCATCCAGGCCCAGCCAACACCCAAGAGAAGTTCCCATTTCCCAGACATGCCAAAGATCTTCCATGGCCCCTGTCCAAGCTCCTGCCACACCCCAAACCCAGTGCGGGAGCACGGATGGGCCCACAGCCACACTCA
>NW_010125694.1:39599-44750 GCF_000699245.1 Pterocles gutturalis | reverse complement strand
TCCAACCTTAATGATTCTATGATTCAAACACATTTTTAATGGAATTTCCATTTTTTGAAAACAATGAATAAAATAACAAAATTTTCAAATAGAAGCAATTCCTATGGGATGGAATTTTCCATTTTCAGCAGCTCTCACTTCTACAGTGGACCTGTCCTATGAAGATCTAGGCATTTCCCAAAGCCTGGAAGATTCATAAGATTTACAGAAATATTTTTTATAAGAAAAGTTTTGTCAGAATCCATACTTTTTGAAATAATGTGCCATTCAACTGTCCAGCTTCTAGTAGTCACTTTGTCTTAAACCAAACCATATTTATTTAGATTATTATTCTGTAGCTCCATTATATGTGATGATGTATTAAAAATGTGGTTAGAAAGGGAACTGTGGAAGCTACACTCTGCATTAGATATGCTATCATCTTTTAATTCTATAACCTTTTGAATTATCCTTAAAATCTTGTGGAAAGATGAGATTGTTTCAAGGACAGTCCTATTTTCTTTTTACAAAGCAAGGTCTGGAGTCCAGTGGTAATGGTTTTGAATCCCAACTCAGTATAAAGCTTACAAATTTTCTCAGGTTATTCAGCATTCCAGGAAACTGATCCAGGCCCAAATTGGAAACACATTATGTAACTGTATCTGGCAAGAGAAGAAATTAGATTTATTGATTAGGGTTTTTATCAAATAATACCTCACACGGAAGCGTGAAGCTGTCTATGGGGCATGCCTGATTGCAATCACGGACCATTAACAAAGGAATAAACTGGCTTAAGCACATTAAAGCATTTACAGGATATACTGAGCGCTGTTAAAATTAAGGATGTCATAAATTGTGTGCTGCAGCACTTTTCAAACAGCCAGTCACCTCTGCTGTGAACTTTACTGTATTTTAATTGTCTGAACTGTGCTGTTATCACAGTCTCCTTCTTTAGGAACAAACTCAAGTTTAGCCTGGGGTTATTGGAATGCTTGATAATTTTTTAACATGCTTGCCATTGCCTCAACTTAGATAACCTACAGCCTGCCTAACCAGAAAATGCTAAAAAACCCTGCACGTTTGCCTAATGAGAAGTTTTCAAGCAGCCATTCCATGCTGAAACTTGGTTTTCCCTTAGCATATAAAGTGGGAAAAAAAACTGGCTAATTACTGCTCAGCTAACATTTTATCAAACCCATTTTACCAGATTTTGTTGAGTAAGTCATTCAAAAGCACATACTTTCTCCTGCTTGCACCCCATGCCACTCAATCAGGTGGCAGACACATTATGGAATTGCACATATTCCTGTTCCCAACCACAAGTGGAAATTTTTATTTTTCTTAGGCAATTTTTAAAGAAAATTTTGATTTTCTTAGGCAATTTTGTTTCTTTACTGCATTCAGGCATTTCTGCATAAAAGATTTCAGCAATACTCCAAAACTGCTATAATGTTTAAAAAAGGCATTAAAAATGGCTATTTATACAAACACCTACAAGCAGGAGATCTACGATTGTTCCTCTTCAGTAAAAATAAGGTCATCTCGCAATGCGTCTGCTTCTGCTGCAACTCGAGGGTGAATCCAGTGCCCACGGGCAGCTCTAACAGTATTGCAGCCAGTTCAGGTTTTGACAGTAATAGAACTGTTGTATCAGAGATGTCAGGTTCTTGGAAGATTTCACCAGTGCCGTAGCCACCACAGTTAGGGAAAAATGAGCTTGAGTATGCCTGGCCACGTTGCAGTCACACCTCCCCTGCAGACGCAGCCTGGCTTCAAGCAGTGTAATGGTTTGCAATGCATGAGCTCGCACGAGCTGTGATTTTATGGAATGTATTCTGCTCTCAGTTGCCTTGGAGTATGTATGCTACAATTAATTTGATTCTGTTGTGTTGTGTTACAGTCTGCAAGCCCTCCTTGGGTGTGTTGTCCAGCTGTGCCAAGAAAGAGGGGAACTTTCTGGCCTTATAACATTTTCCTCTTAATGAGGTTTTAGGTTAAATACTGTAGCTGGCATTTCAAAAGGACTCACTTGTACTGCCTCAAGATTTCAGTGTGCACATTGTTAAGATTTGCACTGCTTACCACTAGTTACAGGTAACTGGGTTGTTTCTACTGATAGGAGATCTAAGATGATAATAAGAATACAAAAATAGAAATATATAAATTTTTATCACTATATAATAACTATATTTACAGAATATACATCAATAAAATATTATTATTAATAATAATAGTAAGTTTCTTCAGGAAGGCACATCTGACATCTATATTTTAAAACCCAGAGTACTTCATTAAGATGTTGTGTAGTCTGTTGTTTACTCAGTGGATGAAGGCTTAGGAAACACCACAGCTGTTAAAAAAGGAATAATGATCTGTTCAGTTACTGAACAATAAATACAATGCAAAAGAAATGGAGACTAACATTTGCACCTAATTACAACTATAAACTGAAGTTATGCAGATGCATTAGTGTAAATCTGGAATAATTGTGTGTATACTTTGGTAGAGGTAGAATGCAGAATTGCAGTAGCTTCCATTAAAGCTTCTATTCTACTACTGGTCTTTACTTTTATAAGAAAAAAATTAATATGATTGTATGTTCTTGATTGTGTACCAAAACTCAAATTGTTGAAATGAGTTATGGGATTTCATTTTGGAGCCAAGAGATTAAACACTGTTACTTATCAGTCACCCAGCAGCTTATTTAGTTTGTCACTCATCTGCACTGAACTCAGTAGTCAAAAATCAGTATACTGCAGCTGCAAAATAAATACAATATATGCCCTTGGAAGAGGAAAGCATGTGGTATGTAAAATGATGGGTATGATGACCAAAATGAAAACGAACAGTAGATTTTTATTTTCATCTTTCCCACCCACATACTAATAAAGAGGACTTAGCACTGTAAAACGGAAAGTGCTTTCACCTGCACATGTCCATTCTTCATTTCTCTTACTACTTCTGTGACTGTAAAAAATAAGTGATGGAAACTCTTGGTTTTCTGAGAACTGCTCTTAGTTTTGTCCCAGTAGGACTATTGGATGAGTGCATATACTTCTGCAAGTATTTTATCATTCCCATATACATACATATGTACAGACAGGCATATGCCCCCAGAGATGCATCCTCTACGTACTTTGAGAATGAAAGAAAAAAAAATATAGGTATAAATTAAATTTTTGCATTCTTCTTTGGCTGATAAAAACACCAATTCTTTATAGTGAGCTTTTGTTAGATGAAATAAATGTTTAATTAAGTGAAAGTATGCAAAGGAGTACTCATATTTTAAATGCCTTATGAATATTATCTAATTAATCCCTCCAACTTCTCCAGGTCCCTTTGTAATATTTCTCTATTAAGATGCTATTTACTCCCACTTCTAGCTAATTAATGCAGATGCAAAATAAGAACAGACCAGTCCCTCTGGTCACAGTACATCTACCTGCCACAGCTCATTTTTCTGCCATCTATCATCATTCTTTATTTATAGACCTGAGGTGGTTTTAAATCCATATGACTCCGGGTCATTTTATGAAAGGTATTTAGATAACTAAAGATGCAGATAGGTGAGACTTTGAAAAGACCTTTGTCTGAGGTCAGAACCTGCTTTATAAATGCATAAAATTCAACATGTGAAGACAGCCTCTGTTCCAAAGAGCTGACAAAATCTTGTCTCAGCTGACAAAATCTTATCACCTCCTTTTTTTTACAATTTAACATATTTTTCTCTGTTTTGTCTTCCTGTCACATATTTGCAAAATCAGCTCTTCTTTCTCTCACCTCCCTTTGCCAATCCAAGTTCACCCGGACAACTGCCTGCCCTTCTGCTTTCTGCTAGCCTTTAACGTTTGAACACACTCAAGTAACTGTCCTGCTATGAAGCCAGACCAATTTAATTTTTGCAAAGCTTCATGGCTATGCCCTGTACTGTACAATTAACTTCATATATTTTTTTTCATCATTGCAATCATTTAGCAACACAGAATATGGGGGGAAAAAGAGGAATGCTGTATAGTCAGCATAAAAAATATTGGTCAAGAGAAGAATAATTGAAAACAGACAATGAGAATCATGTATAAAAACCTAAGCCTGTATCTGCACTGATTTTTACAGATGACCTGGTCATGCAGACCTGTCCTTTTTTTATCTACGTGATAACCTACAATGTGAGTGAAAGCCATCTGTATCACACATCTTATTTCTCTAGTGTAACTCCAAAGCACGGGCATCCTAGGAAACTGCCTATGGAGCTGCCTTTTATTCCACTGATCGAAAAATGATTCCATCTTAATTCCCAGACATTAAAAAAAACAAAATACTGAAAGACCAGACCTTTTCCAAGGGACAGATAAATGTGTGAATCAAACTTAAAAGCAAGAAATAACATAAGCATACTAAAGTTTTCCTTGCTAGATTGCTCAGGGAAGCAGGGTTTTGCAGAAGAGAGGAGGATAAAACCCCAAATCATGTTAAAACAGGAAAACCTGGAGCTCCATCCTGCTTTTGCTCCCACCATCACTTCTCCCTGCTTGCCCCTGCTCCCCTGCCATAGCTGGTTTCCATTGGAGTGTTTTCTCTGCAGCTCACACCACAGAGACATTGCCTTCAAAGAGGTTGCAGAGAGGCCATCACACAAAAATGACTGTAGTTTCAGGCTTCATTTACCTTTTGCGGATTTACTACTGATGGCCTGGTAGGCACTCTGCTTACTAAGCCACTTCATTTATCAGATGTTATACTAGCCAACACAATGAAATATGTCACCAGGAGCCTCTATTTCAGAAAAATTCACCCTAGGATAGGAGAATGAATAAAAGGTAGAGCAGCTGTGAGTGATTCAGAAAATCTTATTAAAATATTTTATGGAAATTTTGATTCCTAAAAAAAAAGAAGACTTTTTAGGGCTTTACAGGACCCTTACGTTTCTTTCTTCCTACTGTTGAAGGACAGTGGTGTCCAAACCAACAGACGTGACATTAGGTGGACTATACGGAAAACATGCAAAGAAAAGCAGGGGCTCCTGGGACAAATACAATGAGAGTAGCTTCAGAGCTTCTCCACCTCTAACCATGAGTTAGAGGAATGGGACTGTCTGGCCATACAGAACCGTCTTGTGCTTGTTGCTTGCAGCAACCGCCGCCTCCCGTTATTGCTCAGGTGCATTCCTTCCCT
>NW_010125694.1:34616-39563 GCF_000699245.1 Pterocles gutturalis | reverse complement strand
AAAAAAACAAACTTCAGCTGCTTCCTAATGTTTAATTAACAAGGGACTGAGAATCAGGCCTCAGCGCTTCTAGTTTGAGTGGGTGACCTGCCCAGTCACAGACGGTGGTCGCTGGAAGGCAGAGATGCTCCGTCTGGATGTATCTCATAACAACGCAGATTCAGCCAGCTATCGGAGGTGCAGCCAAACACATGCTGGTGTCAAAAATAGAATTTGTCTGAGTAGTGTGTTGGCACTGCTTTGACAGGTATATGATTTATAAACTATTCCTTGAAGGGAAAAGGAAGGAAAATTGTTTAAACAAAAGTGCCAGTACTTTCATCACCCTCTTTCTCAGGCAGCATTTTCTGACCTGTGGCTGCGTTCCAGCGCTCTCCAGTACCGAAGGACTGCCGAGAAGCTTCTGCCTCTGAACAAAGTTGGGGGCTGTGTTCCTGGAAGTTAAATTATAACCATAACTTTGAAGACAACTGAAACCCTCTGGGCTGATAAAACGATATACTGTAATAAAAAGTGAAAGACACGCCTACATTTTGGCTCGAGCTTCCCAGACTTGGTTGGTGTGCTCGCTCACCGTTAGCAGGGGCTGTGTGCATGGCACCAGCGAGCACTGTCTCGAGGGCTGGAGGAATGCCCTTGCCTGCTCTTCCCACATGCCTTCCCCTGCCTGTGTGCAGGCACTGGCCTGGTCTGGCAAGGTGGCACCTGCACTCAGGCATGACTAGACACCAGCAACAGCCGCCTGGATCTTCACTTCATCATTCAGGAACGTGCTCCTGAAGAAGGGTCAGGAGCTGACCTCTTGTCTGCTGCAGATTGAGTTGGCTTGTTTCTCACTTGAGGGTCTTCACTTGGATGGACATGTCGCAGCTGGGCTAAAATGACCATAGAACTCAGTGGAAGAGAGCTGAGAGCTGGAAGACATCGTACACCTCCAAAAAGAGCAGTCGGGCTTTTCTCAGCAACCCTGAGACTTGGCAGCCAGGCCGTGCATCACGGTCTCTGGCTGCGTTCCCGTTTGGCCTTAGGACTCTTGCTTTTGGATCCCGCCTGCAGAGTGTCTCTGGTGTGGTGCTTGAACTTTTTTTTTTTCCCTCTTTCCCATCTCTTTGGTGCCCTTGCAGTACCACAAGGGAATGCCTTAGCAGGGAGAAGAGGGACTGTTTGCTAACCATCCTGCTGCTCCCCTTGGAGGGAGCGCACACAGCTACAGCCAGTATGCAAAGCAAAGCCCTGCCTGTTCTTGTGAAAGCTTAGGCCTGGGTTAAGAGTGTGCAAATGAGGCTTCCCCACAGAAGTGGTGTCACCTCTTTCTACGGACACTATTCCTCAAGGCAAAATGGATACCTGGGAGATAAGCAACATTATGCTTCACTTTGCCAGCAAACACATCTAAACAGCAGCACATTGTAAAACATTGACTTCTGTTTTCAAGGTTGCCTACTGTAATTCCAATTGCCATCAAAGAGCTTTTGACATTTTATCTCAGTCAATAGAGATAAACATTTTGTGCAATTAACTCAATTAAAATGTTATGCATTACAATAACAATTAACAGCTCCAGTCTCTGCAAAATCCTGTTTACAAAAGCAATTTGTGCTAATCTGTGACTATTCTGAGGTCTGAAGCTTGTCACCTTGTGCTGCAGTGCCCTCTTTGGCCTCTTTCACAGTGAAAATCTAGGTTGTTTTAGAAAACATAATCAGCTTGGCATATCCTCTGTTTCAAACACACAACTGGAGACATCCATAGAAGACTATGGGATATAGGGCA
Source organism: Pterocles gutturalis (assembly GCF_000699245.1). Classification (NCBI taxonomy): domain Eukaryota; kingdom Metazoa; phylum Chordata; class Aves; order Pterocliformes; family Pteroclidae; genus Pterocles; species Pterocles gutturalis. The sequence goes on along the minus strand of NW_010125694.1, from coordinate 37,790 downwards.
TAATTTTCCAAAGCAGGGAAGAGATTTAGAAGTCTTTCATCAAGACTTAGACTCCTAGATAACTTAGCTGTGTGGGCGAATCACATCCTTACTCAGAAAACTCCATTTAACCTTAACAGCAGTTGTGCCTCTTGGCCCACCAGCTGCTTAGAAAGCCTCCAGTCATGTAAATGGTATGTTACATGTCTATCACCCTTCACTTCGGGATTATTCATGACAAGCAACATGATATAAAGAAAAACTAACTTAATATACCCTGATTTTAGATGGCTTTCACATAGAAGAATATTTAAGGTGTTCTAGTCCAGCCAGATTTTTATAAATTACATAAACCAAGGCCAAGGATTTTCACTTAAGGGCAAAATCTTTAGTCATCTACAACTTCATTGACTATGATGTGAGCCTTGATTAAGACAGAGCTATGATATAAGGAAGTCTCTGTGGCTAGATTGGTTTTAATAGAGTAGATGGCTATATTCATAAAACCCAGCCAGTCACTCTCAAGCATTGGCCCTTGAATCTGCTGCCTGCTCTAAAGGGATAGACCATGCAGTGATGTTGATGGCTGCTCGACTTCAGTGATCTGAGGGTAGTAAAGGGGCCTACCAGTTTAAAACTGTTTTAAACTATAATCTATACGATTTTGATTGAAAGTGCTGTGCGTGGTTCATGAATATACCACATGCAGGATTGGCCCTTGAATCTGCTGCCTGCTCTAAAGGGATAGACCATGCAGTGATGTTGATGGCTGCTCGACTTCAGGGATCTGAGGGTAGTAAAGGGGCCTACCAGTTTAAAACTGTTTTAAACTATATATGATTTTGATTGAAAGTGCTATGCGTGGTTCATGAATACATCGCATGCAGGACATAATTTTATTTACATGTGGAAAGTAAAAAAACTCCAGGAAAAACTCTGAAAAGTCAAAAGGTGATTAAACTAGTGTGAAGAGGTGTGAGTTGACAAGAATAAGTCAGATGAAATCAATACAAAAGAATCTTAAGTCTTCCATGCAGTTTAAATACACATTTTTAAACCATGGGCTAGTTACACATTTATGTATATATCTATGCAATCAACAGCAGAAATTACAATTACAGCTGAATAGGAAGTAGCTGATCCTGACAGAAAGTTAAAAAACAAGTTACTTAAATAGTGTCCCTTTGCACTTACTTTCACAGTTTAGTAGCACATTCAAACATGCACAATTACAAACATTCTGAAGTACAATTCAGCCACACTTAACTCAGTTACATTCAGCTTTAAACATCTTTATTTATTTGCATCTTCTAAATAGTTTACAAACACAATTCAGCACACAGTACTTTCCTCTGTACTTTCTCATCTATATCTATGGCAGTTTCTTTTACTGGAAAATAAACAAACAAACAAAAAACCAAACAAAAACTCCACAAAGTCTTATTTTTATTATCACTTGCAATTTCTTCAAAGCCCTTCCCACCATGCTGCTGTGGCAAGTTCTTTATAGTTACCACAGTATTGTCACATTATTTTCTAGAGCCCTTATAGCTGCAAGGGGAAATAATTCACATTGGCTGCAGATCCACAGGCTCACATGTGCTTAGCATTAGTGTAAAATCAAGGACACATAAAATCATATCATATTAAACTTAGCTATAATATGCAGTCAGTTTCCAACGTTAACTGACACTAATTCATATTGTATTTTTAAAAAATTTATCATATAAATAATGTGAAAGACATATCTGAGCCTATATTTGGACATATGCATGCTGACAGAGATTTATACAGCTATTTGAACACACACGCATATATAAACATGTACCTGCATATGTGCAAACTGATGTTATAGAGTTTTACTAAAAATCTCCCAAATTACTGTATTGTCAAGCATTTTGCTGAACGCTGCTCTTATACAATAAGAAAACCCAAAAGACAGGGTTTTAAGAGAGGAAGGTTGGAAAGGTGGTTGAGGCCAGTTCTGAATGAAGGAATGCCTCAGGGTATGAGATTCATTTGTCTTTGTATTAATGGGTTTATGCCTTTCTTTTTAAACAGCCAGCTGGGGCCGGGGAAGGGGTGGGTAGGTGGGGAGGAATTGCTAATCCCGGCTCCTGCCCTCCCCATCTGCCGCCAGACAGCTCGGGCGCTGGGCGAGGGGCCCCCTTCTCCTGCCCCTTCTGCCTGCCCCTTCCTCCTGCCCCCGCTGCCTGCCCCCGCACCCGCACAACGCCCAGCACCAAGCCACGGGCCGCGGGACAATCATAGGTCAGAGCTCTGCAGGACAAAAGATGACACGTAGAGAAGAGCATCTATCTTGTGATTTGTGGTCGAGGGAGGAGTATTTGAAATGCTAATGGCTGCCAGGTCACGGGCAACGCAGCGCACCCTGTCTCCGGCAGAGTTATCCTGGTTCTACATTGGATCTCCACATTAGCCTGTGATTTTTATGACGTTTTCCTTCCCTGCATTTGCCCCCATTCCTAGCATTGCTCTGCCTATGCAGGCTATACGCATACTGTCTTGCTAATCTGCATGAAAGTGCCTGGATATGGAAAGGAAACAGCAAGACATCTTATCTTTGAAGAGATCTTGAGGCCTTTTGAGTTGACTGTTGTTGCAGTCATTATTGTTTAGCATATCCTTGAAGGTTTGGTCTGAGGGACAGCTGGTGGGAATGCAATTTAGCTTGTTAAAATGCAGCAATTATTTAAATATATACCAAGCAGGAAAGCAGAGGCAGAGTGCGTTTCCTCTGTTAAAGTGTTACAATATGAGTCCTTCTGAAAAGAGAAAAAAAAAAAAAAAAAAAGGAAAAAAAAAAAGAAAAAAGAGCAACACAATCTGCAGAAAGAATGTTACAAAAAGAAGTACTTTCAGGCCTGGAAGCAAATTTTTGTATTGTTGTCTGCAGTTGTTCAACTACAGCTTAAATCTAGTTTGTTCTTAAAAGTTTTTTGTGTGAGAATGAAGTGAAAGAGAAGCCACCCCCATCTGTCAGGGCAAAACCTCCAGTGTAAACATAGATGTTCCTGCAATAGCGTTTATTCACTTGGGAAGGTCTCTAGCTGCTACAAACCTGATGTTTACCAGGGTGGCTTGTCAGTACTATGTGCTTGCAAACACTATTGCAATAAGAGCAAATTGCATCCAGCACAGATGGAGCCTTGGAGTGACCTTTTTAGTTAAGAA
>NW_010125694.1:34370-34599 GCF_000699245.1 Pterocles gutturalis | reverse complement strand
GCAGGAATATCACCATGAATGAGTGCAGAGCATGGTGCAAGGCAGTTACAGTCCAGTGATTTCTAATCCCAAAGTCACGCTCGACTGTCAAAGCTCAGTACAAGTACCCCGGCAAAAATTTTGGCTGTAACTTGTGCAAGGCTAGGCTGGAGACTTCTGCAGCTCTGCCTGTGACCCTGCGGCTGTGGAAACAAGCCAGGACCATGGCTACAGTCTCCTGAGTTCATGG
>NW_010125694.1:0-34320 GCF_000699245.1 Pterocles gutturalis | reverse complement strand
GGGGGGAGCAGCCCGGGAGGGTGAGTAGGGGAGAAACGTGAAACACTGCTGTTTTTCTGAACAGCCTCACAAGCAGGGTAGAAAACACAGCGCTTGGCCTCGCACAATCGCACCGTTCTCACTGAAAGGATATGGAAATGATTTCTTTCCTGAGTGCAATCTGTCTGCAGTGGGATTAGAAAACGTGTAGAAGGGCTGTCTCGGCACAGGAAAGCTAACATGTCCCCCCAGTGCCTCACCGAGCCTGTGCGTGGCCCTGGCGTGCTCGCTGGCTCAGATGCAATCCCTCCCCAAACCCTTCCTGAAGGCCAGTAGCTCTGCTTGCTTCCTTTCACTGGCCAGGAGCCAAATGCCACAATTTGGTTCAAAGTATCAAGGAAGACCTCCTATGGGGCTGGTTACCGAAACCCAGAAATATCACATTGTTGAGGGGAGAGGGCTAGCTGCTACCAGATCAGCAGCATATATCTGCTAACACTGCACATTTCTCTGCATCAGGCATCATTGACATTTTATCCTCTGGTTTGTAATAACTCTTTCAATGCCACGGGCCTGCCACAATCACTTCACTAACAACTCCTATCAAAAAAATCAAGTGCAAAAGCACAGGCCTACTTGTTAGAGCCAGTGGTGATCCCTTTCCAGAGCTTGTGGCACTGTTCGCCTGTAAAGCCTTGCAATCTGCTGCTTTCCAATGGCCTTACACTTAAATTATGTCCCAAACGGCTTGCCACGAAGGGGTTAACACTGTAGCAGCCTTGCTTGGTGGATCAAATTCTTGCAAGAGCTCCTCTCCTTGCTTTGTTCTTTAGCGGGATGCACTCAGCAAGAGCAGCCTTAACACTGTGGGATCTGCTGTCCTCCTTCCACCAGCGCCTTTGCTCTCCTTCCTGACTTCAAGGCAGCAAGGCTTCAGGCAGCAGGGCTTCAGCATACTCCCTATCTGCGTTTTGGCCAGGCAGGAACAATCTCACTCTTTCACGTTTTTCCAGCAGCAACTCCACATCCATAGACTCCGCCCCTGCAGGGCCTCAGCTTGGGGACAGCAGCAGCCACTGCCACTTCTGTGCCATCAGGCAGGACAGGAAAATTTGCCTTACTTTGTCACAGGGGAGAGAAGCCTGCAGGAGGAAAGACACCTGACCAGATGCCACTTAGCTGGCTTGGAAATGGTTCTTCTGTTGCTTGCTACTGCCCAGGTGGTCTGTCCAAGCATCCAGTTATCCCGAGACACTTCCATACCAAAGGCTTTGCCTTTTGTGATCTGTACACACTATTGACATCTTTATTTAAATCCTCATTCAAATATTGCATAAAAATGCTCCAGATCGTTCTCTGGCACTGCGTCCTGCAGGCAGGGAATGGCCTGCAGCTGTGCCACCAAGCTTTGCCAGCCCCAGATCTGGATGGACACATGCAGCTCCTCACCCAGGAGGAGCTCTCACCCACTCTGTCTTCTTGACACTTAAATTTGCTATTAAAACCACAACCAGATATTCTCATGTTTACAATAGTAAAAAGTTTTCTAATGTTTGTTGCTCAGAACAAATTGCCTTAAGTTGGAAATCTCCCTGTCCTAGGTATGTCCTTAGAACTGTAGGAGTCAATGGTACCTTTGCCCCCATGCCAGAAGTAGGATGCTCTCTGTGGAGGAGCTATTTGTCAGCTGAGCCGTACCTGGGACTGGAAGGTGTCTGGGATATGCCCTGCAGCCTCACAGGTGTTGGCACATGGGTGGGGTCCTTGAGGGGCTTCTGGGCTCCCCACCCTTGCTCTGCCAGTGGGGTCACCAGTGGAGCACAGATGTTAAAGCTCTCAAAAGCAAATACTTTCAAAGCTTAAAATACATTCAAATAACCATCTGGCCAACCATCTGAGATGTTGCAAAGAAGAGTGGTTCAAAACTTAAAGCACATGGAGGTTTACAAAGTTGAGAAGTTTTGGGGAGCTCACTTTGAGAAAACAGACTACCAGGCAATTTTCACATTTATACCCCCAGCATAACAAAATTTGCCCTGAACCCTAGGCAAAAGGCAGTGATGTTGGCCCCTAAAATGGCCACACCCTCCCAGCTAAGCAACATGGGTGGTCCCCAGAGAAACAGAAGAAAGCAGATGCACCACCATAACACCTCTCAAAACCATGCCGACAAGGCACAGCTGCAGCAGGGAAGGGGACAGTCCCTGCTGCTCACCTGCACTACATCAGGAGGACAGGACTATGTCCTCTTTTGGGCCTACTCAGTCTTCAAGAGCTTGTTCAAGATGCCTGATATCAAACCCCAACTGCTTTGAACTGCTGCCCCTGTTGTCCATCAGGCGGGGCACAGATGCGGAGGCTGGCAGCACTTTGGCTCTGTCCTGAATGAAGCCTTGAAGACAACATCTTGGGGTCCCTGAGGGATAGGTTCAAAAGTTTAGAAGACATCTAAAATGTCTTCTAGCAGCAAAGCCCATTTGAAAGAAATGGGACAATATCACAATTGTGTTGTCATTAACATTCATTCTAATGTCCAAACCCATTTCTTTCCAGTGCTGTTGCATCCTTCCTATTAGCATTCATTTTCTGTGAGCATTCTTGTAGGAGAGTTTATAGTCAAAAACAATTTACAGATTGATCAATTTTTAACAAATATTTGAGAGTGTTCAGTTGATGTGCATTCTGAACTCAAATTAAAGTTGTTTGTCTCACGTAAGCCTGACAGAAGGAGTTCGTAGTGGCAGAGTCCATGACCAGCCAGACCCTATCTCCAGTACCAGCAACAAATGGCTTATGCAGAAGGTGAAGGTTAGGAAGAACCAGCTGCAGAATTATCTGACAAATAATTCATGGGCTTGAACAAGTTTTATGACACACACCTCATCCGTGTTTAAATCCACATCTGAATAAAGCTAAAGCACTACAACTGGATTCAAGTGGAAAACAACAATTCGACTTTGACAGGAAATTCCAAGGTTTCAGGCAAAAACCTTCTAAACAATTTCACAGCTTTCAGGAAAAAGACAGTGTTGTTCGATTGACTCTCTAAATCACTGTCTTTGCTGCTCATGGGTGCATTTTTCAACAAAAACCTCCTTAAAGGGGAAAAAGAAGGAGCTCTTATGTTTCAGCAAAAATAGGATCTTTCTCTGGAGTCCCAGAATGTTCTAAACACAATAGTGTAAATATCTAATTTTTCATAGCTTCCCATTAACAACCAGCCCAAGGCTTCCTTCAGGCCTCTCAGCTGAATATACCTTGTAGTTTCAGGGATGATCAATTCTGCCCCCAGAAGTACAAGGCAGAAGCTCGGAGGGGTCAGACACCACACCATACCTTTGTTTTGTTGTTTGCCTCTGCGTTATAGCTTTGTCTCTATTGGCTCTGCAGGATTTTTACCTCCTTTTTCGTCAATTGCTCTTGATGAATTTAAGATTTGCTATCATACAGACTACAGATTTAGAACAAATAACCCTTTCATTTAGTTAATACCAGCAGCATAGCTATAAAGCTGTAATAGTTTACGACTTTCAGGACATAACCTGCAACCACAGACAATACAAATTATATTACACTGTGTTTTATTGCTCTTTGAGGCCCACTAAGAGGCTCAGTGCTGTTTCATAGTCCAGAGTAGCAGCTCTTTATTCTTTTTAACACACAGCTGAAAAATGCTTTAATTCTGTTAGAAAACAGTGTATTTGGGTTTTTGCAAATCTGTGCTCAAAACTGCATGTAGTTTACTTACCCTACAATGCAAACAGCACTTTCCATACAATTTAAGGGGAGTACGCATACACAGAGAGAAACACCGTCTTCATGCATGCTGCTCTCCACACAAAGAGGAGTTCCATTTTGAGGAAAAAACCAACCAAGCAAACAACAAAACCAAACCACACTTTGATAATCCTTTGCAAAGACATGACATCTGAGAAGGGAAAAAACTGAGAAATCATTATTCCTTCCTAAACTGTCCCTTGTTTATTCAGGCTGAGTATTCAGATGCTGAAGGAATCATAAAGGCTGCTGGCGCAGCTTCTTAACCCTGCCTCTTCTTCTCTTGGCCTAAGACTGGGCGTGGAGAGGAACAGAAAGGAGTAGCCATGTTTTCTTTAAGTGGAGGGTCTAAATAAAAAATGAAGGTAATAGAACTTCAGGAATTGCAAAGGACCAGAGGGAGCGAGCGAGCACAAACCAGCCCTGCCTTTTGAAACGCGGAAGGGCCATGTACTTTTTGCTGCTGCACCTGCTGCCTGCACAGCGTTGTATTATTGAAGAGGACTGCAGTCCGATCTGCATATCAAATAGCTGATTTGTAGATGAGGTCATTCATTTTGTGGTTGTATGTTTGCTGTGGTGGGGATGGGCTGTTGCCTAGCAGTAGGCCACAAAGTCCCAGCAGGTTTCTTGAGTCAGCAGCCATCCTCCGCTCCCCTCACCACTCCCCTTCCCTCATTGACAATTCAAATCCAGCCTTGACCTTAATAAATAAAACTCCAAAATGTTCGACTCATTTCGAAGTTCAAAGCATGGGTGATGTGCTGTGAATTGACAGCCTCCTTTGATGATTCTTTGGTTTGGTGACTCGATAAGCAAAGTACAGATCCAGAAACCTTGGTACCACGTGAATGGAGGGATGATAGATAGCACCTCGCTGCAAAAACACCCTCTGAGGGGCTGGGGCTGCCTGGGTGCCTGGGTATGCTGCTCTGCTGTTAAAACATGGAAGGGGGGATTAAAAGATCAGCACCACATTTATTTAAGTATTTAAACACGTCAGAAGTGGTTTTGTAAAATTTAAGCTAGTTTTGGTGTATGACTCTCAGGGAATCAATTATGCCTTTCCTGTTAATTTTGACAGCCATTTCACAGTGGGCAATGCTCATTTGAAACACTTTTTAAGAGGTATTTTCTTCTTTCAAAAGCAGCTAAAGCTGCTTGCTTGTTAAGTACAGCACATCAAGCTGGTGGAGACAGAAAAAGAAATCAGTCACCGTTTCAAATTAAAAAAGAGAAAAAAACAGGGCAAAGAAGATGAAAACACTGGAGTACAAAGCTGCCTTTAGAAACTGCAATACATATATGTTGTCACCAATTGGTGTCTGATAAGTTGGCAGAAACTGCAGTTTAAGTGCTTTTATTTTAGGAGTGATCTGCTGACAAAAGACACATGTGCAAACCATGCCATTTAGATGAAGGAGTCATATTCACTTTTTGCAAAGTACAATTTATTTATTTTTTCCAGATTATAACGTTTTCTTGGAAGAAAGGAGTACAAAGACCCCTCAGCCCTAAAACAAAACCAAACATCTCAGCACAAATTGGAGCCTTGATAGCTCAAAGCAAAACCCTCACAAACATCTATTAGAAGCAGGAAATGTCTAATGGAAAACTTACAAACATCTGATACATGAAAGCGAAGGCACAAAACAGGAAAGCAGAGGCATGAACAGCTAATTGCTGTAGATTCCTCACAACATTCACTGAAACACAGCAAGACACATCAGCCAGCTCCACAGCACTGGGGTATACAACCACCATTAAAGTATTAGTAACAACATTTAGAAAATGAGCATTTTAAAAAATGCTAATACTTTGGACAAAATGAAGTTGATTCTCCTTGTGAGTGAGTTTACAAGGATGCTTTGAAAGTGGCCAGAGGCATGCTGTTTCTCAGCTAATCCCTGTTACGAAAGCTTGCAAAGAGAATAATTTTAAAAAGTACGCTTGCTATTCACACTGAAACCGAGGTATACAAGCAAGCTATATATATTGCCAGGTATTGCATATATATCCCAACTTGCATATGAATCTTGCATTTAGTTTTGATAAGTTCTGTCCATCTAAGGAAAATGTGATGTTTTGAGCAATAGCAATGCATTATGCTGGAGCATAGACATGCAGCAAGTACACAGCACCTATTCTTGCCCTTTGTAAATGCCTGCTGCTTGTCTGATTTGAATAAAGTTATGCCTGCTACTGTCAGAACTGAATTTGGCTCATGGTCTTCATGCAAATTGCCGCTTGCCTGAATGTGTGCACCATATTAAGAATGCAAATATGTTTGGACTAGATGATTGTTCCTTTATTTGCTGTACACCCTAATTCACAAGGAGCTGAATCAGGGTAGTTTTGGTGCCTGCAAGAAGGCAAACTCAGATGAAAATACATGAAACTGTTTGCAAATAAGTTAATTATGTCAATAGATCTGATCTTAACAGCCACCCTTTCTGATGTTAAGTATATGGTTTCTTGGACATAGGCAACAGAAAAAAAACAACCTGTTTTTAAATATTTCACACTTGAAAAAAAAGTAGTCACTCTTCAGAACATGAAATGAAGTACCTTTTCCTGCACATATCCTAAACAAGATTAAGTCCAGGATTCCAGAATTTCCTATCTCCGGTGATATGAGCTCTGAAGGCCAGAATGTACCATTTTATCTTTGTCTGAATTTCAACCCACAGACATTCTGTGACGTTAATTGCTTGTATTTGCCTATTGGAAAGGCATCCAATGTTGAGCTGAAGACATCTGGAAATCCAAAAAACAATCCCTCCTTTATAATTTGTTCAAATGAGTGATAACCATACCCATTAAAAATGTATATCCTATTTCTCATTTGAATTTCTGTGATATACTTTTTCATTCCTTCTCACTTCCAGCTGTTATTCTGGAACTTTGCCAACCTTCTGTGAGGCACTTGGAAAAAAATGTAAGAATTAACATCTGATAAAAGTGAAATAAAAAAACCCAACAAAGTAGCACTTCTAGATTTCAGAAATAAAACAAAACTTTTACTACAAAATTAATTTGGTGAACTTGTAAATTTTTGTTTTGCTTTCAGTTTTTCTTGTACCAGTTTAAAAAAATATTTTAAATTATGTAGAAGGAAAGGCCCTGAAAATTAATGATACCCTATTTCTTAAGGAAAACAAAACAAAACAAACCCAAGGAAACAAACAAAATCTTTTTGGCCATATTTTCAGAGCATGTTATTCTTTCCTGTGGGAAAATTCAAACATTCCTTACACCGAGACATTAAGTTCGAACTTTCAGTCATTTAATTAGTTCCCAATTCAACAAAGCGTTTAAGCATGTTTCCAAAGCACAAAGCACTTAAGCACATTCTTATTTGGTTCCTGAATAGGGGCGGAGTGCTGAGTCGCCTGGCAGCTCACGGCGGAGCCCAGGGCAGGCTGGTAGGCCACAAAGCCTGCAGGGTTCTCTCTGGTTTTATTCCCCAGCAAGAAGGGGTATGGTAGTGATTACATCACGCCAAGAATTAAAGCCAGGCCTAGTTTGAAAATGCAAAACTTTTTTGCAATCCTATACAATGTCGCGAATTTATAATACAAAATTGAAAACACACGTCAGCCATATGGAAAAAAAAAAAGGAATCCATTGGGGATTTATGTTTGCTCATTTTTGACAAGTATAAATTTGAATATGTGTACAAACAGTAAATAATAATCTGATAAAGCCTTAGATTACAACTGTGCAACTAGGCTTTCGCTGTGTTGTGGATATATAGAATATGAGAATGTAGGAAAACGTAATTACATACAAACCAGACAGAACAGTATACAATTTAGGCTTCTAAAATCTTCAGCTACAAGGTACCTGAGGGATATACGCCCACACAAATATACACACATACATTCACACACTTACAGCACACAGGTGTAATGCAACAGTGTCTTGAAGAATCAAGTAAAAAGATGATGCTATATATCAAACAGATATCACAAATAAATTTTCAGTTAAATTAACAATAAGATTATCTTACCAGTAATATTTCCTATCTGTCTTACATTTAAGTTTATACCAAAAAGTCTATTATTTGAAACAATGTTTTCCCATTTTCCTTTGTCCCCAGGGTGTTCAGCAGTATTTTAAACTTTACATTATATGCTAAAATGGTAATATTGCCATTTCTGATTATTTCATATGAAGCTTGTGTCTAAAATAAGCCTGTTTGAAATTTAAGCACTCTGCCTTTTGCTTCCAAGACTCCCTGTGATACCAGTGAGGAATGCAAGCTTGCGCCCTTTTCTGGGTAGCCTTTTCAACAAATACCTTTAGCAATGCTAGAGGTAGCAGTCAGTTCTCTATAGAGATAAGTACTTAGCAAATGAAGAAAGCAAAGAATTAATAGGATTCCCAAGAATTTGGGACCTGCCTCCTTGCCACAATGCCACGCTGGTTTACGCTAATGTAACCCTGGAATAACAAAATATTCAACTGGGCTGCTTAATTTTATGCTCACTTTCCACGTGGCAATTCATAGAATCATAGTACTTTAATTGTATTCTTTTGTCTTGTTTCTGTGTAAACCTTTAAGGATTGCAAATCTGATTTACTTTCTACATATTGTTTCTAGTTCTCCAGAGCAAAATTCTGAAAAGAGTAGATTATACACCTCTCGTCAGGTAATGTTCAGACTGAGCAAAAATATCAGGAAGCGGATAAACATTGCTTTATATTTTCTATTTCACTTAAAAATTGTTTTCTACAGAGGCATTATATATGCAGAAACACTGTTTGCAACTCAAAAAAGAGATTTCTAATGCAACCCAGTTGAAAAAGTCTATTTACCCAGATTTAGATTCTCTGTTTCATTTTAATAAAATGGTAAATTTTTTTTTTAAAAGAAGAATATTTCAAATTTCTACTGCCAAATGGCTTTAAGCAGGAAAAAAAAAGGAATCCCTGTACAATTCATCTATGTAGGGCTGATAAAGCCTGAGGAAGGGGGAATTGTGCTTACGCAGAGGAAGACGCCCATCATGCATTCGCTGGTGTGGAAATGTCAGCCATTTTTCTGCACACTCTCGCCAAGTGCAGGCTGGAGCTGCTCTCGCTCCACCATGTCAGCCCAGCTGCTTCTCTCCTCGCCCTGAGAGTGCCTCCACTCACGCAAACATCCTCTGGCTTACTACAGGCGTATCAAAAAATGTTTTCTTTAGCAAAGAAACAAGTGAGGAACAGGAAAAAAAAAATCATATTTTCCAAGCAAGACAAAGAAATGCTAAGCTCGTCCTGCCTGTCTTGCTTGAGAGAGCTGCTCTGCATTCAGGGGTTAGCCTGGGTGGAGAATGATGCTGTTGTCTCACAAAGGACTCATGTTGAGCTGAATCTTTGATTACAGGACAAGTGCCTGCATTAGGCCCCTCATTGCACTCACATTCTGCTCCTGCCATTTGTGCAAAATTTCTGAGCGATCTCTTTGTGAATATGGACACCAACTGAATCAAAGACGAGCTCCTTTTTTTTTTTTTTTTTTTTTTTTTTTTTTTTCCCCTTTTTTTTCCTTGGGGCCTTTTTTGCTCCTCCTCTCTCTGATCCCCTTTTCCCTCTCTCTTTTCAGACCCTTCACCAGGTTACAAAAAGGGACTGCTATGGATCTTAAAAAAAAAAAAATCTAATGAATGGTAAAACCTGGAAATAGAGGTGGCTTTTGGTGTCTTTTAAACTTCCTCTCAAATTCCGTCATGTTTGCTACTTAAGTGGTGCATAACCTTGTGCTTTTCTTAACAGGATTTATACTTGTCAGCTCTCCGTACACCCTGCCACACTAGCTAGAGGACTCCAGAGCTGCTGCTGTAACCATGGCCGCTCCTAATGCTCAACTCTTGGCAAATTTCTTCCGGTGTAAAAGGCAGCGTGAGCGAAAGATGCACCAGCAGATGCACAAACACAATAGCCCTGTGTCTCTCAGAGCAAACGACTATGTGCCTAAAACCTACTCGGTTTCTAGGTATAATCTGAGAATGCTCTTTGAGCAAAATCACCTAACTCAACATCTGCAACGTGGAAAACAAAGCAAATATATAATCAGCCTAGATTAAAACCCGGCTTCAGTCAAATGTCACACAGGCTTCACGTGGGCTCTGGAAGCTAGATTTTTTTATACATTTGCCCAAATTGTAAAGGTTATTTTGCTGTCTTCAGGATGACTCTTGAGCTGAAGGCAGAGTGGAGGGCTGCTGCCCTGAAAGAAGGGGAGTTGCTAGGAGATAAGTCCAAGATTTCAGGCAGCATTGGTCAGAGTTATCTCTAATTGACAGCTGCTTACCCTAAGGGTCTAATTCTAACCTTGAGACCAAAACCATAATGAGAGGGCAGCTTTCCTTCACCCCTGTTTTCTAGCCAGGGCAAGGAGATTACTGCAGGCCTGTTCTTCTCTGGTTTTTGTTATGCATCTTTTCGTGGGGCAGCCCTGTGAGACTCGGAGCCTGCTGTGCTTTCTGAAGCTATAGTTTGCATCAGTGAGCCCTGTCTGATTCATACCACCTGAATAAACTTGCTCTTACAGTTAAGATGGAAAACTTTCTCTTACAGTTAAGAGTGTCTTCCTTTTTTTTTTTTTTTTTTTTTTTTTTGAAAGGGGGAAGGGTGCAAAGAAATTCTCTTAAACATAAAATGATTTAACGACTTTTTTTTTAAGCAGACACTTTATTGTATGGTCTATGGTTAACCCTTTTTGAGGGAGCCTTAGACTGTCATTGTTACTTTTAAATCAAGTACATGCTGTTCACAAGTTGCTGTTATTTAGGACTCAAAACTAAACAAAGAGAAACATTCAAAGAAAAGAGATTAACAGAGCCAAGAAAATAAAGTGGAGTAGGGGGGGGATTTTTCTTTTTTTTTTTTTTTTTTTGTTAAACTGACTAGACTTGCTAGGATATTGATTTATGAAGAAAATCTCTTGGAAAACTTAGACTTGTATTTTGATCAGAACTTTCCCATAAACAGCAGAACAGTATACCAGAGCCCTAAATCAAATTTTGTTCTTAGTTGTACCGACATAAATCTGGATTTTTTCCTCTGAATTTACTGGAGCTACACTGGATTTATACTAGGGTGACTGAAAGTGTAATTTGGCTGAATATTTCCACGGGGACAATTAAGAATAGGGAACGCAGTCATATTTAGAAATTCAAAGGAGGGGGGAAAAAAAAAAGGAAACTAAAAGAAAAAAAACAGAAAAGAAAAAGGAACAAAATCCCAAAAATCTTTTTTTTAGAAAATAATTCAGTGATTTCTTGAACCTCAGACACTTTAGTGGCCAAGAACAAAAATTGTCTGTTCTGCAAATTTTAAGTAGTGAAGATCAATAAAAAAATTATATCTTAAGCAGCATCCAAAATCTGCATCCTCTGTAGCAATCATCCTGTCGAGGGAGAACGCAAGCAGCAACCAGCTCATAAATGCAACATTGCTGCAGGAATGGCCTCTGACAGATACTGTGGGGCTGAAACCCCCGTGACTGAAGCCATTTCCCATCACTCTGCATAAGAGCAGGTAACCAAGTGGAGAGCAGAAATGAACGGCAGCTCCACAGTGTCTTTCCTGGCAGGGGAAGAGGATAGTCCCAGCCCCTTCATCCTCAGCCTCAAAAGCCTGCCAAATTTGGATGATGTTTTGGGTATGTAAATACCTTTCCTTGAGAAATGCACTGAGGCTACGAACCTGCTCCACAAAGACTGACTGCTAGCACTGATGTTTTCAAAGTTACCAGTGTGATCATTTCTATTGCATGATGGTATTCTTATTCTGGCAGCAGTGTCCACTGGGCAAATTAATTTCTGAAGAAATAGCTGAATGCCTGCCTGCCAAAGTGGATAATGAGTGTATTGCCAGTGAGTGAGAGGGGAGTCAGCAAGGGAGGCTGGACAGTGATAAAACAGCATAGAGAGAAGCTCAGACCTTGGCATCACTCTCATCTCTGCTCTTGAGGGAGTGTATAAAAAAGACAACATTCAAAGCCCTTAGAAAAATAGCCTTTAATGAGTCCCATAGAATGAATCCATAGAAAGTGTTCTGTGGAGACTGGGGGAATTTGAAAGTGCAGAAACAACCAACCCAGTAGTGCATACGTGCATAGCCATAGCTGCTGGAAACCGGTGAATCTCATCTTCCACTTCAGTTTTTGCTGTTTAAATTATTAGCCATATTTTCCTAATACACTGAGTCCTCATATGACTACTGCCTCTGAAATTCAGAATTTTATATCACTTAAACGGAATTTGTATATACTTAAGGCTTCAAATAAAACTGAAAATATGGTTCAGTGGCATATTTCTACTAATGTAGCAATTTCACTTATCGTGTAATAAGTTGCATGTATTTGAAAACTAATGTTTGCACTAGTGTCTGATGTGCATTTCAAATTTGTGCAGAAACTTCTGCAAGAATATTCACAAGAGTTGTTCTGTTGCTCCACAGATCAACTCTCTTTTCTTAGCACTGTCTTGGTAAAGTTACCTTAAATATTTGCTTCCCCATCTGAAACAACAAGAATAATGAAAATCAGCTGCTCCCATGAAAAACTGTGATCTTCACAGCAGAAAGAAAAAAAAGAAACAGCACAGAAAAAGAAACATGATCCTCACAGCTTCCAGAGCTGTGATATAAAATTAGAACTATCGTGCAATTTCACAGGGACATAAAGGGGTCTAAGGCACCTAAGGTCTCTGCATGTGTTGCTGCAATAGAACTCTGCACCTGAGTTAGGAAAGTTTCCTTAATTTTTATTTTGCTGTGCCGCTTTCCTGGCCGGGACAGCTGGTCAACCTTAGGCAAAGAAAGAAGATGCTCCACAAATCAGGCTTGTAAAAGCTAGTGACCTCAGGAATAAGAGAAACAGGCTGAAAAATCTCAGGAACCACATCCTTGTTCTCTGAGTCACCGGTGTGCAGGCATTTTCACCAACCTGCTGTCAAGACTGGGTTGTACGAGAGGGTTGGTGCTGATGAGATAGCCCTGTAGAGCCCCTCATTTGTAAGATTCTGATGGTCTTGTAAATATATTTCATGGCTGTCTAAAAAAGACTTCAAAACCAAAAGCTGTATTTAGAAGATAAAAAATAAGAGCAGTCAGAGAGGGTTTGATTCTGCCCCCATCGAAACAAGTGCAACTACTACAAGGCTCCCAATTTACAGCTGTGGATGTAACCGCTATAGCACAGCTTCAGGATGTGACCACCTGTTGCAATAGATGGTCACTGGTGCAAGATTATTCCATTTTTAATAAAGGAGGATAAATACTTTAACAAACTCCCAGGAGCAAATCTGTGCATGTTCACATCAGGACACATATCTGCTTTTATACCTGGTATCAAGCTACAATGTAGTAAAAGTTTCCCCTTCTACAAGTTTTCAGATATCTAACATCTTCACCTATTCCTTCCAAAGCCATTTCTAGCTTACTAGGCATGTGACACAGCAGAACAAAATAAAAAAATCTACAAGTCCTGGCAGCGGGACCAGCATCCCTTCAATAATTAGAAAAACTAGATCTGACCACAGCATGTAATGAAATTGCTCTCATCTTCAATAGTGACTAAAATGTCTGAATACAGTTTTCACTATGTGGTATTCTAAAGCTCTTTCTCCTGACACAGACAATTTTTTTTTGTTCTGCCAGTCACTGAAAAACAGTTTATGCCTTTCACAGTATTCTGCATATTGTTATATTTTCTCTTTTTTTTTCCAGTTCCTAGAAGTCCTCCTTGATGTACAGCACTGTGTTTTGAAAATCAACATCTTGCTTCCTGCCAGAGCCAGTAGATATGCCAGCCAGTATTAGCTGGTTTCTAATTTTTTCTCTTTGTGCTAAGTGAGGGGGAAAAAAAAGAAAAAAAAAAAAGTAAAAAAAAAAAGTAAAAAAAATTGCTGACTTTAGATCTTAGCCTATCAGATGAAGACTTACTGGTGCATTAGAGGCCTATTCAACACAGGGCTTTTCTTGCCACAGGAGCCCCTAACAATTGGTAACGAGGACAGATTCCGAATTGTTTGTGAGCAGCTGCTTAGTAGGTAAGAGCTTGTTTGGATTCAATTGAACAGTGTTTTTAGAAGCAGTTACTGACCCCTGACCCTTCCTACAGACTGGGTTGATGGGATTAGGGAAAGCTAGCGTTCAGCTTACACTTGGCTATAACAAGCTGGCAAGAGATAACATACTTTTTAATTATCAAGTTACACCTCTGCCAAAGTTTGTCTGCGAATTTACCGAATGGGTCAATGAACTATAAGAAATCGTGCTAGGCTATGGGATAATAGTTACATAAGAAAACAGTCTTGGGGGATATATAATTAATTTATTTTTGTGATTTTTTTTTTTCCTTTGCAAATATTTCAAATTTTCAAATCTTACTCAGCATGCCTCTTGTACACGTTATAGAGGTGCATGTTGTATGTGGTATTTATGCCAATGCATCTTATAAGGTAAAAAAAGACCTGAATTACTTTTAAGAGTTGCCAAAAAGGTAGTCAAAGAAAAAGTCTCAAGCCCAGTTTTCATTTCTGGTTACACCAATGAAATTTAAATCAAAACAACAAACAGAATAACAGTAAAACTTGAAGCTTGATCTGTTCTACCACTCTGAGACTAGAGTAATACAAAAATACTTACTATTGGCTAGAAGCCAATTTGGCTTGCAGTCTACAAACATAAGAAAAGAAGACAATTGTGGTATTATTCACCTGGAACAATTAAAGATAATTTCTGACATAATAATAAAAAAAATCTTCAAAAGCCTTAGGGATTTTATGTCTCAATTTTAATTAATTAAAACTAAACCAAAATTATAAAGCTTAATTATTTTGAATGATTCTTTCTCTGCTTTCTTCCAAGACTGAAGTGTGAAAAATTCTCTAATTCAAGTTATTTAAGGCCTGTAGCTTTCTTAGTTCACTGCTCTGTTAGTACACATCATGTCTATTATGGGAGCATTCAGTTCTGGGAATTTTCTTAGTACAATAACCACAAAATATTTGTGCACCCAGACTGATCCTTTAATGGATTACAGAATTTATTGATAAAATAAAGCATTGTTAGCAGTACCACTTGGTAAGCAATGCAAACAGGTTGAAAGCCATAGCATGGGTTGGGAGCTCTGGTGGATTTGCCAGGGGTGCTTGGAGCACTGTGGCTGTGCTCTCTGAATGGCACCACAGACCCAGCAAGTTTCTTGGTAACACTTGGGATTTCACATGCTAGTTCTTTCACATCTCTTTTATATCAGGGAATGAGGGTCTCAAGCCCAGTTTTCATTTCTGGTTACACCAAATTTCCCATCTCAGCTGGATGAAGACCCGTTGTACCTTAAAACAGAGAGGATGTCTAGGAGTGAAGAACAGCTCTGGGCTGGGTGAGACACCCCCCCCATCCTCAAGTCAGACCTTTTTCATGGGAGTTACCACATGCCACCATTTCATGAAGGGTCCAGCTACCCTCTCAGAAATAGCTGTTTTCTTTCCTTGACCCCTATCAGAATTCAGCTTCTGATTCTCAGTGCTCTAATGGTTAAATGCCTTTTAATTTTGATCCTAAAGTTATTAATGACTGGTCTATACCATCAGTTCCTTTTCCAGTAATGTCTTTTAGTTTGAATAGTGCCTTCTCTTCCCAGCTATTTACTTCCCTAACACGTCTATACATAGCAATCACTTCTTGTCTCAAACTTTGTTTTGCTAGGCTAAATAAGGCAAAATGTTAGGTTCTTTTCACACGACCGCTTCTCTGTATTTCTGCTTTTCCCCATAAGCCAGTCTTAGCTTTTTTCTAATTTCTTTTTGTGAGTGTCCAGAATTGTACACAGTGGTTTGGAGGATATCTCATAAATGTCTGCTGCTGTGTAAATACTTTTACCTATACATCTCAAGATCACATCTGCTAGGCTGACTTCCTGCTGGTCTCCCAGGTCCTCCTCCCCTTGGTTGTTTAAAGGTGGTCTCTCACAGTTTGTAAAAGCAATGTAGCTATTGAATTTTGTGCTATTGAATTTAATCCTATTTCTGTTACTTCAGTCTTCAAGGTCATTTTGTTTTTCCTGTATAATAATTGAATAATGTATTGACAGTGCAAGTGGAGGGCACAGAAGGAAAGTGTAGTAACAGAGGAGGTGTGTGCAGAGACCAGCTTTAGTCTATCAAAGTTAGCCTTCCCAGGCTGCCTCTGTAGCCAAGGGAAGGAGAGGAGCTTATCTAGAATTCTAGTCAGAGCCTCATTACGTGGTATGAATTGTGCTTGGTGGAGTTCATCTGCCATTTGCCATAGGAAGACCTCTGAGAAATTAGTTTCACTGGCGTTAACTCAGTCCTTGTGAATACCCCAACATCTCTTTAATTTACTTTCTTTACTCGTAGTATAGTATACTCATGAGAATACTCATACTGGAAATATCACACAGGGTTAATTCCCTCCTACAAACACTTTAGGTGATTCTGCAGTAGCTTTCCTCTAGCCCCACACTTCATCTCTCATCCCGGTGTTGGTAACCTTACAGGCAGGCCCTTCTGTACCATACTGTTCCTCTGCCCATTCCAGTCTCTGTGGTAAAATGCTGGGTTTGCAGTGGTAGCGTACTGATGGCTGTGCTGAGGTTCACGTGACCTGTTTAAAAAAAGTCTAAAGGAGACATCAATATCTAGTGTGGTATAATTTACCTGTGACAAAACCATATAACATGGTCTTTGAAGTCTTCAGGCCTAATTTCACTTAAATTTGCACAGCTGAGGTCAGGATCCTGTAAGCGTTAGGATGATTTTTCTTAATGCAGACACTGCATTTGTGTATTCCAGTTATGAGGACTGCCACCAGCTTGATAGGTTTATTCCAGCCAATTGCTATGGGAATTTGAGTTTCATGCACCCTTTATTTTAAGTTTGTGAGACTGCAGGTTATCTGAGTACCCTCAATTTGGGTTCAATAAACTATTTGGGTATATTGTTCATTTTACTTTTGGATGTCTCCTTTTCTATTTTCTTCCCACTGTGTAATCCCACATTCAAAAACGAGTCACTGAAAACTGAAAAAAGCTTTAGACTTTTTTGACCAAATATAAACTGACCCAAATCAAATGTGGAGCTTCCATGTGTATCTGATCCTCATTGCAAAGTCTTTCAACTTCCTGCCTTTTTCTCCACCTAAGCACATACCTGAAGAAAACTTTAACTATTTAGTATGAGTTCCTTTATGAGGTCAGATTCAGTTTGACTTTTAGCAAGTCCCACTTTTGACAAGTCTCACTTTAGACCTGCATTTCATGACTTTGAAGTCATAGTTTTCTTTCGTGATCCCTCCTTTTTTCCATTCCTTGTAGTCTCCCTACTTATGCTTAATGTCATTTTCAAGATGGTTATTCTTCCAGTTAGGTCTGGAAAGTTCTTGTACAACAATTTTTGCTCCCTGCCTGGCATACAGATTCCAGATAGCTTTAGCAGGTTTGACATGGAGACATTCCAGGCTGCCTCCAAAATCAAATCCCCGAGTTCCTTAGTTCAGTCGGCCTCCCTAAATAGTTACCTTGGGTTGCATCCAAACTCAGCAGCTTGCACACCCGGCGCAGTGCCTACAGCCCCAGTTGCTTGATCCTCAGATAGTGCACGGTGTCAGAGCGAGGTGCCTCTCCCTCCTGACTCATGTGCGCAGATTTCCTTCTCATTGAAATAAAAGTTCAGCAAGGGAAGGGAGCAGGCGTGTGCCAAGGTTTTGCCCTCATAGGCTTGGGAAGTGGCCAAGGTCTATTTCCAGATTTGGGAGCTCAGAAGTACTCCCGTCTGTCGTTAGTTTAGATGAAGTTCTGTCTTCTTGAAATGAGGAACTTTAATGAATTTTAACTGCATTTTTTTTTTTTTTTTTTTTTTTTTCAGTTAAAACAAATTAAATGCCACACATTGAAGACACTGCTAGTTAACAAAAAGACTTCTTCAATGGGTGTATCAATACTATTTGAGCTGACAGTACTGTTTTTCCTCACAAGGGGATAATTCTCAGTTGTATGTATCTTTGCAAAGACAGCACAATAATCTTCATTAGTGTCCAGATTTTATTCTGGGATCAATACCAGACTCCTACCAGTTCCCCAGTATTCCCAGAATTTATTTCGTCCTGTCTCGCATAGGCTATTTTATCCAAACAAATATTGCTTTATTTTATTGTCTCTGGTTTCTTTACACGTTATGGATATACATTTCTGGAGAACCACTTTTATTTTGGTGTTATCTTTTGTCAGCATATTATGTTCACCACTACAGCCATCATTACTGAAGTTCCATTCAGTGCTCCAAAAATTCAAGTTCCTCCACATTGTTGCCCAGGTTTCTCCATTAGAGTAAGAGCATTTTACCAACTGCACCTAATTCTACTCTAAATTTGACTCAGCACAGTTTTTCTACCAACTGTATCGAGGTGCTTGTATTGATATTAACCTTTCCCTTGACTAAAGGAGTTAAGACCTCTACCGTTGTGTAGGTAACCTGAAGAAAATAATGCTCCTGCACCTTGTGAAGGGGATTCTCAGTCTGATTTCCTTCACTGTTGTGAGGTGCTGAGAATCTGCAGTCACCTAATGAAGAATTAAATTTTACATCAGATTGATATATAAATTTCTTATCAAGTACAGAACATTATATCTTCAAATTACTACATGGATCTCTACATCTCTCTGTGTAATATGATCTATTTTTTGCATGCATACACAAAGTTTATGAATATATATATATATATAAGAATACGGAAGAAATAAGATTGATAAACAACACCAAACTTTGGATAAGAAGCCATCCTGGTTCCGAGGCAAGGACATGCATATTTTTTTCTCCACCTTCACTAATACTTTACTTTAGGATTACACTACCAGACCCAGGCTTTAGGCCCATGATATGAGTTTTGATGATGGACTTAAATTACTTACTGTTAATTTAACATTCAAAGGGACTCTAGCTGTTAGCTAAAACATAGAGTCAACTAACATGACGAAACAGTTTGTTACTGCAGGACGCAAAACAAAACCTAAAAAGTCAAATTTTAAGCAACGTCTGTAATACTGAAATAACTGAGGATATCTGCAGTAATACAGTTTCTGTGACTCCAGGCTTGCTTTATGCAGTTTTGTATAAATGAAAATGCTTGTCTGACTTCTGCTTCTCTATTTTGATATACATACAAATCCACACACACACATACATAAACACATATACATATTAGGGGAAACTTTAGCGGCACCATTCCCACTCACTCCTGGGTCAGTGCTAACGTGGTCTCAAAACACATATCGGTGGTTTTAATTGAGTTAAATTGCAGAAAGGAATTAATTTTGGTGCGTCTTTTTAGTTTTATACACATGCATGTACGCATGAGTGTGTGAGTGAGATAGAAGGAAAGAAAGAGACTGCTGAAAGCACAGTGTGAAAGTGGTCCAGCATTAGTTCTCCAGATTAAAATAGCCAGGAACAGTCCTGTGACTGCTAATTAAAATGGATGTGTAATTTCCCAAAATGCTTGATAAAAAATTAATATTAATTACCAAAGAAAGTTTCTGCAGGAAAGAAATAGCAGCTTATTAAAATTATCCTTAGTTTATTAGCATCTCTTTCAAGACAAATTAAGAATATCTACAGTTTTACATATTACAGGAATGTCTTAGGTTTTGGGGTTTTTTTTCCCCTGTTCAGCCATATGGATTTAAGATAAAGTAGCTGTATTCATAGGAAACATAACTTCTATCAGTAAGAGATATGAAAGGATTACAAAATAACTCTTAAGCTATGTGGTGGCATAGTAATACATTTTGGAAATTTGCAGGTCTGTTCACAGAGAAGCATATTTTATTAGATGTATAACTTGCAAAAAGAGTATGGTTTTGGAAGTACTAAACTTATCCATGAAATTCACTCATTAGTTTGTCTGCATTGTTTTTAACCTTTGAAAAAATCACACTTTTTTTCCCTGAAATTTGTGTAAATTTAAATTTCTACTGTAGTTTAAAAACTCTAAAATTAATCAAATAATTTGTGGGGTTGTCTAACATTATCTTAAAAAGTTTTTCTATAAATTTTAGTTTATTTTAAATTTTATTTATTTTTCTCTTACATTTATCTTTTTTTTTTCTTAGATAACTTGGGGAAAAATCATGTTTGAAGTTGTGTGAAGCTTTTTACATATGCCAAAAAAAATGAAAAAAAATCTAGTTATTTGCACTACTGTATTTACAGTTTGGTAAAAAGTGGCCAAAGACTGTTTGTGTAGAAATTTTCTAGAGATTTTGTGTTAGCGCAGAATGTGGATCCTCATTATTTTACATGTCTGTGGGACTCAGACTGGTCCCACTTCACCAGAGCACATTAGTATGTACTTCACTTAGAGAAAGAGTATACCAAAACATGCTTGTTTATTTGCCTAGAATTAAGCATATTCTTTAATTTTTTTCCTGAATCCAGTTTAGCTTGTGAATAATAATATTTTCTGTACTTGCTTACAATTTTTGTGTATATAGCTGAAAACTTTTAACTGTATGTGGCTCAAAGCCTCTGTAAGATGAAATAGTAATTATAAAATAGCTGCTTCTGGACAAATGACATAAACTTAGGAGGAGAGAAGTGATATTTTCAAGTGTTGATGCTGTAGTGTGAGGCATCCTATCGTACAATATGACACAAGAACAGTGTGAGTTAGTTACATGAATATTTTTTACATCTACACTCCCTCTGAAGTCTGTTCATCAGACTATGCATGTAAGTATCTAGAGAAAGTTTAAAGTATCCTCATTTAGGGGCCAAATTTTCACAAGTAGCACCTACTGAAAGTTGTTTACTTCTTGCAGTATTTTACATCTGCCATTAATGTAATAAATGACGAGGCTGAAAACCAAACAGTATTATTAATGGTGACAGAAAGCTTTTAGCCAAGCTCCCTATATGGTGATGGATATTGTTTAACATATTTTACTTGCTGCTTTAAACTTCCTCTGCCAGAATGAATCATTGATGTAGGAGAAGAGGGACCAGATAACAGGCAATATGATTTGTCTAACAGTAATTTCCTCTAATTAAAAAAATGTTGGGGGGCGGAAAAAAAAAGTGAATAAGGCAT
The DNA here is from genome assembly GCF_000699245.1 of Pterocles gutturalis. NCBI lineage: Eukaryota > Metazoa > Chordata > Aves > Pterocliformes > Pteroclidae > Pterocles > Pterocles gutturalis. The sequence continues at coordinate 13,458 of NW_010125694.1, read as the reverse complement.
GTATATTTCCCAAAAACTGCCCTGGTAGTACCCAGGTACCCTGGAGAATATTCTGCCTTTTTTATAATATGCAGTGAACTGCACATTAATTTCAGTGTTTAAACCAGAAATCTTTTAACAATATAATAAGAAAAAAACTGTTGATTATTTTGATTAACTTTATTTCTTACTTAGATTTTTTTTTTTCCTCATGGCAAAGTTTTTGTACATAATAAAAACACTGCTGTACCCACTGCTCTACCACACCTGTTGCATGTTTTATTTTTGGAGTTATTTGTGTGTTTCCAACCCTTGGTTTTACCAAGCAGTGTGAATTAGCACAACTAAATATGACAGAAAAATCTGCTAATTTTTGATTGGTTTTTAAGGTAAACTAAAAGGTTGGTATTGAAATAATAAATGCTTCTAAAAAAAAGTAAAAATTTGTACAGATTTAAGAAAATATTTCTTGTACCAGAACCACAACACTGTTAATAGCTGTTTAAAAAAGTAGTATAGATACATTTCAAACCATAATTTCATTTTTAGAACACTTTTTTAATAATTTCTTGAAAAAAGTAGTATAGATACATTTCAAACCAATATTTCATTTTTTAGAACACTTTTTTAATAATTTCACTATGTAAAGTTATAAAATTAAATGCTTGCACTTTGAAATTTTTTAAGTTTTCTTTCCTGAAACATGTTACAAATTTCAAGTTAAATGCTTGCACTTTGAAATTTTTTAAGCTTTCATTCCTAAAACATGTTACAAATTTCAAGTGTTGTTTTCTGAATATTTTTGGTTAATTTGAGCTGACCTGAGTGAAGCAAAGATTTTTTTCCGGCTATGTTTCTCCCACAGCAACTGACATCTGAGTTTTGAGAAACAAGTACTAATTCCTCCATTTCAAAAATTGAGATAAACCTGAGCACATTTTAGTATTCTTTGATGTCTGAGAGGTTTTTTATTTTTCATTTTTTGTGTGTTCCTTCACTTTCTCATTCTGATTCAGGCCAGAAACTTTCCTGAAGTAGAGATGCCTTGGGTACATGTTAGTGTTTTAGTTCAGATCAGGAAAGTACTTTCGAAGTACATCTCCCAGTAGTCCCTGCTCTGGTTCACAGCATGCAGAGGTTTCTCAGTGCCAAGCTGAATTCATTTTGCATTAAATTAAGCTGGAAAATGTGCTCCAGAGGCACACTGACTACACTCCAGCCACAAATAAGTATTCAGACTAGGGGACCAGAGTAGACCTAGTCTAATAGGATTAAATGTGGATGTTACACATAATAATGTTAATAATATATATATGGTTATTATTTCTGTCTACTGTCTGCCCCTCCTGGTCCACTCTGCTTGCTAAGGCAGATGTAGCCTCCATATGATACTGATTGTATTGAACAGGTGACAAAATACCATGGCAGAAATTTTAGTCATATTGCAATCAATAGCAAATACATATTAATGTCAGTTGCTTATTGAAAAGCTCTTTTCATCATAGATACTTCTAATTTTTCTGAAAGAAAAAGATACATAGATGAATAATATTGTCCCTTGCAGTTACATACAATATGAACTTGGAAATTTTTGTACTGTTCCCATTGAATAAATTTAAATGGATACGTACTACTTTGTTTCCCAGTGCTAGGGTGTTGTCTCTAAGCCTATTCTAAAGCAGGACACATGATTATTTACAATAATGGCTCAAAAGTAAATTTTCTTAGCAAAACTAATATAGGTCAAGTAATTTTTTATGCTAGTTAAACATTTGCCTTAGGGTGATGATGCACTGAGATTTGTTTACTAAGTTCTTGCACACAAGGATTTGGGAGTGTGAGATACATATTTAACAATTCCACATGTATTCTTACCTATACAATCCTACATAATTAAACATTGCCCACTTATGATTTGTCCCAAAGAACACAATTGAAGGTTTTGCATTTGGTGGTTGTATGAGCAGAAATAGGCAGTGAATTAGCTATGGAAAGCATCTTGACAAGGAAGAAAAAAACTTTCTCAGTTTCAGTAACAAAACAGATCTTGAAATATCTATTTTTATAGATCCTGTAGTTTAAACCATGCCTGTAACACCAGATCTAACTACTCAGATTTAACAACTGATTCATTCTTTAGTGTAGTAGCAACAATTTTACTTACACTTTATATTACTCAATTTGAAGCAGTCTCATCTTATTTAAAATGTTTTTATTTTGAAAGGTATAACAAAACATCTTTCAGTTCAGCAGAGATCTCTTTCCTCTGTATGTATCTAGTCACAGCCCTGTAATTTAGAACCAAAAAATACATTGTCACTGCAGGTAATTTTCACTGCTGTCCATCCTGCAGAGCTAATACAGCTAAGAGAGAGTGAGTTGAGTCCTACTTGTTTTTAGGCAGAAATCACAGAATTAATTCCTGTTAGAGGTCCAACCTGTTATACCTGTGTAAACCTACGGAGGGTAATGGGGTTGCACAAGTGTCAGTAAAAGCATAATAGGTTTAATCAAGCATAACAGAAAGTAAATTGCTCTGCAAAATCCTCATTACTAGAGATGAAGTGCATTCATCTGTCTCAACTGTTAAACCATAAGCTGTCTGGGCAAAGGCAGCTCCTACGACAATGGTTCTCTGATTTCAAGCGAAACCTCCCGGTGACATAGTACAAACAAGTAATGATTGTATGATAATAATCTGGATTGACTACTAGACAGAGTATTAGTTTGCCTAACCCAACTGTTTATGTGCAAACTCGCTACCTGTATTCTAGAAATTGCACTGAAAGACAATCAGTGAGGACAGCAACTGTATTGCTTTTAGTTACAGTTCTCAAGAGAGTTGAATTATGTAGGCAGGTTCTTATTAAAATATGCAGAGTTAATAATGAACAATTTTTTTTCCTCAACAACCTAACACTTTTATATTGCACAAAATAACCCATCAGCTCACATAAAAACATTTTTTTAGAAGTCATTAAAATATCGTTTGTGAGTCACCAATATCTCAGGCTAGGTCTGGGAGAATTTGAATAAAGATTGTCTTAAATAAACTAAACCTCTCTTTTTATCACTTTCCTAGAAAGGTGTAAATAACAGATTAACGGTATATTTGGAGAGATGAACCACAATAGACAGTGACATTGTAGTATGACATACCATGACAATGTAACAGGGTCTGAAGAATAATCATTTAAGAGCAAGGATGCAAGTTCTTGCTTGTGAAGAAGCTGTATGTTGCATTCTGTTAAGACTAGCAGCAATTATGACAGACTTTGGTCTCTCAGCATCCCTGCTACACCAAAACCAAAGGTCTGTATAGAATGATAGAGCTTAAGGTCTGAAGGACCACTGCAGTCATCTCTTCCAATAACCACAATCCAGGCAGCAAGAGCTACCCTCAATTTGTCTATTTTTGTCTTCCAAACACTGGATTTGGTTAACTTTTCCTATCTCAACATTGTTGAAGCTTTGTTCCCCAGAAAGATGTTTCTGGACTAAATGCATCACATCCAGCGTTTCTCTTGGGTTACCTACATTTCTTTCGTAAGCTAGGCAGACAATTGAGCCCTTTGAATATTCACTATAAGTCATAAAGTAGTATTGGTGCTGTGATGGTCTCACTATATACCTGAAGAAATGTTTGTAAGCAGAAGCAGTATCCATTACTGGATCAACTCACATGGTATAAGAAAGCAGATGGGCTTTCCAATCTTCTATATCGTTCTAGCAACACTTCTTTTAACCTTTCACATTTCATGAATTACTGACATAGTTTTCCACAGACATTGCTCCAGTGTTGAATAATCCTAATGTATATTCCCCAGTTTTATGCTAAGGTTTTTGGTCAAGATGTTACTTCCAACTGTCATGTTCACCTGTTTGTCCTTGGTGACTCCCAAGTTCTTTCAGAGTTATTCTTATAAAAATGGTTTGCACCTACCTAGCTGGGCAACCACTGGCCTTCTTTCTTCCTTTTTCTCTGTTTCACTACCCTTATTTTGATGACATTTGCAAATTTAATTAGTAACGATTTTTAAAGTTATTGCACTGACTGTGTTGACAAACGTTTTAGGCAGCATAGATCTCCCAGAAGAAACATAATTGCTTAATGATAATTCTTCATGTAAGATTACAATTTAAGACTGATCAATAGCTTGTTTCCAATCTATACGGTGCATGCCAACTCAGTTTTATCTAGTTCTGAATGTATTGGCAAATAAAATGTCATGCAGTACCAATGCTGGACATAAGTCTACTCTATGAGCGTTTTTTACTTCTACAAAGCACACTTCCTGTCTGATCTGAAAAAGTCATCAAGTGAGTTTGATCGCATCTGCTTCCTATCTTTAGTAGAGTTAGTTGTATTACCTTGCATTAATTCTTTATGAATCAATCCCCATAGCAGATTTTCCATTATTTTGCCAAAGGTCAATACTGGATTGACAGACTTGTAATCACCTGGACCTGGTCATCCTTTTGGAAATATCCTTTTTGAAATATTCACACATCACTGTGTTTGTGTTTGTTCCAAGCATCTGGATTACTGTTTCAAAAGTTATTTTAAAATAGTTGCGTCCCAGAGAGGGCTGGGTCAACTCTTTCAGAATGCCTGAATGAAAGCTATACAGATTGATTGATGTTAAATTCACGGCTTTCATAGCAGGCAACTGTGGTTTTAGGATATACCGTAGAAAGTCCTGTAATTGTTCCCAGTAAGTTTCCTCTCGTTCTCATCCTCCTGGTAAAATTATTTCTCTTTCTCACAGCCTGAACTATAAGCTGACCCATGACCAGCCAATGTCTAGGACAGTGCTTGTTGGTATGGCTTAAAATCGTGCAAGGGAATATGCTAAAAACTAATGAGTTACAGAAAATTACTCACCACTGCTCAAACCTCAGTCCTAGATTTGTTTTGTTCAGTTGTGTAGACATAGCCCTTTGGGCTAGAAGTTCTCCCTGAAGGACTTCAGCACATGGTGGAGTCATAAAGCATGGTGGTACACTGGCTGTAGGCAGGTGGTACCGTTTTTCATCCTGCGATAGCTCTGCCTTAGCTCTCCCTCACCACACCATTGCTCTGCCTGCAGCTCCTGCACATCCTTCATCTCGGCTCTGTTTGGAGAGGAAAGGAGCGGGAATGATCCTCTCTTCAGCTTCTCTACTGTCCTATTCATCCATCAAGGAGACCATGCAGGTAACATGAACTCAGGAAAGGGCAGCAGAGACAGGCAATGTGTGGCCTGGATGAGGCCAGGATGGGACAGTGTCTCACCGCCCTGGGTACTGCAATACCACATTGATCTCAGAGCCAAAGATTTTGGGGATCACTTGCTAGCATATGCAGATAAAACACGAACCACCACATAGCTGGGCTGAAATGGCATTACCCTATTACCCACATTTTTTGACAGACCAGCATAAGTGTATGTTACCTAAACAGCTCTGAGTGTGAAGACTTTCTTGACCTTCTGTGCACTGGGCTGCCAGGGCTGTGCTGCTCCTCAGAGATATGTCAAGGGGAGCCCTTCCCAGGGAGCTGGAAAAGACTTTTGAGTGAAGAGTGAATATCAGTACAGCAGTTAAATATCCAGCAGGTGGATACTGAGGTGCTCATGACAATCTGTTTACCTTTTTAAGATAAACAACCTAATCCTAAGGTTCTAGGGGTTCTTTTTTGTTCTTTTTTTTTCTTTTTTCTTTTTATTTTTTTTTTTTTTTAAGAAGCAAAGCAAAGAAACACAGAACACAACCTCACAAACAAACCAAATAAAATTAGAATGAAAGATTGCTTTGACTTAATCTTGGGGAAAATAATATTGTAGAATTTACCATCACCAAATGTGTGGCAGGGCAATTGTTCCTTCTTAGCTTGCCTGAATACACAGGATGGCTGTTGATCTTTCACAGAATTTTCTCCCTTGAAAGGAAAATTTAAAAAAAGAGGGTAGCATCAGATATCTTCACCTTTGCGTCAAAACTTCTGATTTTTATGTAGCAATTTGTTTTTCTTCACTGTGGGAGTCTGCAGTTATTCACCTGGCTGACCGAATTACTCAAGAAAATAAAATCATGTAGCTCACCTGAGACAGTATTATTACCTGGGAAAACTTCTGCCTAAGTGAAAAATTACTATAATTTCAGAAACATTAGTGATTAAGAGGCTTGAGTACAACAATGATGCCTTTGTCAGAGCAAACTTATACACAAGGTTTTTGCACTATCTTCCCTTTCAATGGTTAGCACTGTGTTTGTCAGACACTTGCAAAAAGGACTGTGGGACAGTAGCCCATCGTCAATCCATTCTGTCATCCTTTATATGGTGGATATCTTCTGACCTTGCAAATGGTCATAATCTAAATGTGGAGATTGGCATCCGTGCTGCACCTTGCTGACAGTCATGTGGCATCTCCCCTTCTCCAGAGTTTCTCTAAATGAAACTCTGGAAAGTGAAATGCATCTAGCACATTGTACCCAAAGAGCTGCTAGAAAACTCTTGCCTAGATGTGGATGCAAATTAAATAATTCAAATTTAAGACACATTGCTCATGGTCTTTGGAGAACAGTTTCCACACTGACGTTGAATAACAGCATTGGGAGAAGAGGCACCTCATCAGTTGCATTATAAATTCCCTACAAGTGGCAGAAGATGACAAAATTGTACCAGTGTCTCAGCTTTCACATCTGAAAACAGCACACATATACAGTCCCTATATGATATAGGGGTCTTCTGAGATAGAGTTTGTTAGTGTCTACAAAACACAGTGGGATTCCTGGATAAAAAGCAAAAGAAAAAATGTTCATAGTGCTGTCCTGGCAGGCTGCAAAAATTCACCTGGGAGGAAAGGGTACTTAGTTCCCTGTTGGAAAAGGAAAGAATGGGATTATCAACAAGCTTTCAATCATGAAGTTTTGACTGAAAGATGCTGTTACCTTCCTCTATGAAAAGTGGTCGTTGGTAAGGAAATCACATGTTTTCTATGTTTTTCTGAGTAGCTCTGGAAACAAGGGATGAATTAAAGAGCACTGCAGGGTCAGTCTTTTTGCTATGAAAATGATTATTCCACTGTTAGTTTCTGACTGGGAAGATCTGAAAGGCAAAAACAAAATCTAGCAATTTCTCGTCTCCTACCTGTCTTGCTGTGGGAGATACTTTGTATTCTTCAACATAATAAAGTGTGGGAAATCTTCAAGAAGTTGCTTATGTTTTCTTAAAGCAAAGCAAGTGACACTCAGTGATTCTCAACACTACATTCAGTGCAATGTCCCTATACCTGCTTCCATAATTTCTCTCACAAACCTCTGCTCAGTCCAATGAAATTTCCTTTCTAAGCCTTTGTGATTCAGCAACAAAAAGTTACTTCACTAACTAAGGTGCTAGCTCTGGGCTTCCTGAATTCCATATGAATTGACTAAAATAATGTATCTACTGCAGATCATTTTTAACACTGTATACAAAAAATAAGGTGAAAATCCTTCTCTAAAATGAAATTGCAATTAATTCTTAGGGAGGTACTATGATTATAAATGCTATTACAAACATCCCATTTTAAAAACCCATGTAAATATTAAGTAGGTAATCATTGTCAGATAAGAAACCAATATTGGTACTTGGTTGCATTTAATCAATGCACATGCAACAATAATGTCACATAATATTAAAACAATTTTGATCATTGCTTTTTTCCTCTGAAGTCAGATGTTGACCTGCATTTCCTGTGGTGTAATTACACCATTGGTACAATGTCAGCACTCACCAATAATCACAGCACAGTTTGCCTGGTAAGAGACAGATGAGGAGTGCAAAGATTTCTAAGTACTGTTTTGAGAATCCACTATGTTCTTCCTTCAGCTTGGACATGAAGCATCTATTGAATAAATTTTAAAAATCATGCTTATTTTCTAACCCAATGGAAGGCATACCTTCAGCTTGGACATGAAGCATCTATTGAACAAATTTTAAAAATCATGCTTGTTTTCTAACCCAATGGAAGGCATATGAATCTGGAAAAGTGATCTGTTAAGGCCACATTAATTTCTCATGTAACTCCACCAGAGAGGAGGGTGTGTGATAGTTAATTTTCTTCACAGTAGCTAGTTTTGGATTTGTGCTCGAAACAATGCTGATACCACAGGGCTGTTTCCATTATAGCTGAGCAGTGCTGACACAGAGCCAAGGCCTTTTCTGCCTCTCCCAGCACCTCACCAGTGAGTGGGCTGGGGGTGCACAAGGAGTTGGGAGGGGACACAGCTGGGACAGCTGACCCCCACTGACCAAAGGGATATTCCATACCATGTGATGTCATGCTCAGCATGTAGAGCTGGGTTAAGGAGGAGGAAGGGGGGATGTTTGGAGGGATGGCGTTTTGTCTTCCCAAGTCACCATTAGGCATGATTCCCTGCCGATGGGAAGAAGTGAATGAATTTGTTGTTTTACTTTGCTTGTGTGTGTTGCTTTTGCTGTCCCTATTAAACTGTCTTTATGTCAACCCACAAGTTTTACTACTTTTACTCTTCCAATTCTCTCTCCCATCCCACTGGTGGGGGGGAGGAGGGGGATGGGGAGAGTGAGCAAATGGCTGGGTGGTGCTTATTGCTGGGGTTAAAGCATGACAAGGTGATAGAGACATTCAGGATTTCTTGGGTGACTCCCATCTGTAGGGCAGGACATTCAAAGATCTGTGGAACAAGCCTATTCTCTTGAACTGTCTCTCTGGCTGCAGAGCTCCTCAGGGATCACCTATTTACTTTGGCAGGAATTTCTCCTTGACACCCAGTCAAATTAATTTCTTCCTGAATCACCATGCAAAAATGCTGGAAAATATGCAAAGAGATCTTGCCTGGAAAATTCACATTTTGCTTCTCTGTATTGTCTTCAAAGTTCTGCTGCAGGGTGCAAAGGGAACAATTGCTATAGACACTACCATCTTCCTCCAGTAGTGAGGGACTCATGTAAATCCCATCTGAGGAAAGGGACTCCGGAGGATGTCAGTCAGAAAAACCTTAAAAATCAAAGAACATCTCCAGAGAAGAGCCATACATTTGTAACTTTTGTAAAAAAAAAAAAAAAAGGAGGCCAGTTAGATAAATTATGCAGCCCTTTAAGCCGTGGAGACCTCTGCAGAACATTCATACTTATGTGAGCAGACTACAAAAAGCCAACATATAGTCCTTGAGAGACAAACTTCCTATGGATTTTTAACAACAAACATTTCTAGTTTCACTGACTTCTAGGGAAAAGTCACTGCAATAAGAATTATGCATAAGAAGAAGGGCAGATACAGAGGTATAATTTCTTAAAAGATTTATGTAATGAGTTAAGTAGTTTCCTTCCAAATTAAACAACCTGGAAGACAATTTTCCAATGTTTGAAATAATAATTATGGACTTCAAAATCAGAGAACCTTGACAGATGTGCTTCTTGACAAAGCTACTTTAACTTCCAGAGCTTTCAAAATTCTCATGTGCCCTAATTGGAAAGGGAACAGAAAGGAACTTAATATAAAACCCCCAAACTTTCTGAGACGTTTCTGCTCAAGTTCTGCCAAATACTCTTTCTGTGTCTTGAAGAAGTAGGATGATCACCTTTCTGTCTAAATCAGATACAGACACTGAAGAATTTTGTAAAGGAATGTGTCCTTTCTAATTAACATATGAGTCACTGGGTTTGTTAAAATTAATAAATGGGTTCGGTTCTTCCTGTTTGTGCACCATGTAGTGCTTCTAGCTATATTCCCATTGTAAAATCTTGACTGTCTAGGCTTTTGTTTTCAACCTCTTAGCTGCAAAAATCTATTCCAGATTTAAGCTCAGCAAATTTTGGGTTCCAAATTTTGGGACCTAGGTCAAACTTATTGTAGCAAAATTTAAGAAAACAATAGTTTAGATCCAGATACAATCTTTGGAGCCAAAATGTCAAAAGACAACAGAATTTTCAGCAAAAGGAAAAGAGAAAATATAACTTAACACAGAATTCAGAAAAAAAAAGCGTAGTTCCAAGGTCTCAGAATGAAGATGGGGAGTTCTAAAGTTATCAAAGAAAGGAAGAAAAATTCTGGAAAAGGTCATACTTGTACTCTCTGGTTCTCTGCTCTTAGTCCGTTTTTCTTCCCGTTACAGTGGTGTTACTGCTGAGGATGATCAGATAATACATTTCTATAGAGATTGCTCTTCGTACTCATGAAATTCCCACTGAAGCCAAGAGAAATTCCACATTAAGGCTGTGGAGCATTGTTCTTGGAATTAGCTGAAGAAGGAAGGAAAATGAGGCCAGGTAACTTCCATCTGAATGTGTAATATATCCAGGAAACATGTATCTAGAGAATTCCTCCCACTGTGTGATTAAGGACTCTGTAATTCCTAGCCTGGTGGATTCCTTGATGTCTATGAAAAAGATAAGATTTTTTCCTCAAGAAGTACAGGACTTACTTCTGTGCTGAGGAGAAGTAACATCTGTTCTATTAGTGTCTAAAGATGGGAGACCTCCTCCAAAGCTGTTTCTGCTGAAGATTGTGCTGAAGTATCATCCGCTTCATACCTGGCTGTCTTTTGCAGTTGAAAAAAGGCAGTTTATCTTTAGAGAACATGTTCTACACAGACCTTCTTTCTGTTTGTCCTTTGATATTTAGCTGTGAGCCTGGGAAATCCTGTATCTGCAGGCTTTGAGAGCTTCCCTGCAGAGAATGCTGGTGACTGGGAGGAGCAGCGATGAAGGGGTGGGAGGGACAGCCCCTGAGCACATTCTTATTCCTGCTCAGTTATTCTTCAATACCTCCAGTACCGTCAGTGATACACCCTATGCGGTTATAGTCTCCTGTGGAAAGACCAGTCACATCTTGTGCAAATTACATGAAAAAAAGGTAGGATTCTACACAGGTGCACATGCATGTGTAGGTAAACTGTTAGAATAGGTAAATTTTGAAAGAACTGTAAAACAAAGGCAGAAATTTTTGGTTCATCTTCTTTTTTTCTAAAGAATCAGTTGAAGGAGATCCAAGGACTACTGGAATCCGAACAATGACTCCCAAGAGTTGCAGGTGATGCCTACAGCATATCTGTTCCTTATTGGAAATGTTCCGTGCGAATGCTTTTACATTTACATATATGTAAATGTTTTTGTAAAAATGGAAATATATATATTTGGTGGGGTTTTTTTTGTTTTACCAAGGGCTTTTTAGCTCACTCTGTTACAAATGTATTTTTATTTGCATGGGTTTATTTTTGTTAATCCTTGTCAAGACTTCCAAAATTCCAGTGTTACTTAATTTCAGTCATCTGCTTCAAACTACAAAATAGCTCACACAGGGCTGTCTATACTGGACAGCCAAAATCCTTTCCTTCATGAAATCTACAGATGTGTAGTAGTATGGGTGAGAGGACAGTTCATTATGTGTTCAAGACCAATACACAGCAACCCAGCAACAACCCAGTCTTTATGTTGTGAAAGACCAAGAGACCCTACATAAGCACAAAACACCGTTTTTCCCTTTCCCCTTTTTCTTCTTATTTTATTTTTTTCACTTTTCCTTTTGCAATATCAGTTAAAAATAAATAAGTATGCTTATTACTTTTTTAAGATTGCTATTAATTATTTAACTAAGAAATAATTGCAGGAGGCATGGTAGGGAAAATTACCCACAAAGCCAGCAAAACTGCAAGTCAACCTGCTGTCATTGGACATGCAATCATCATTAATTTTAATGAGATAGAGGAGTGTGCAGTTCAGTAGGAGGAGGAGAATGTAGCCACTTCTCAAAAACCTGCACTGTAGGCTAGGGGAATCTTACTAGCACTCCAGATCAATATTGGAGACAGCAGTCAATACTGGTAGACCTCACAATCATCATTAATTGAAGTCTCTCAGCTTTCAGTTTGCATACCAAAGCAGCTAGTGCCTTAATGAAGAATGTAATATCTTGTAATGTTACAGCTTTCCAACCTCCTGTAGCATCCTTGTGTACTGAGATGGCCGAAAACAGTGGCTTGACTCTCTGTTGTAAGACTCTCTCTCTGCCTCTGGTGCCACACACAATCACACACACACGTGTATGCATACTCCTCATATGTCTATGTACTGTAATGCAGACAATTAAATAGCAACTAGAAATTAAGTATCTGAAGTCAAATAAAGTAGGTCAAGCATTTTTGTAATAGAGTGAATAAAGAGGCATTTGGAAAAAGATCAGGGAGGCTAGAACATAATAAGAATCATTTGCTAGTTGTCAGCCTAAACGTTAAGATGATTGAAGCTTGCAGTTGTTCTGTCCTGTCATGTGTTAGTGTCTGTGTAAAAGAATCTGGTGAAGATTATGAGATAACAACTTTCTGGCTGTAATGAGTAAGGGGACTAGGAAATTCCTGGGTAAATTGTGGGATTAAGTCCCATTTTGCAAATAAACTCTCAGTGCAAATGCAGGAATGTAGTGGCTAAAGTATTTGTTGAATCCACAAATCATCCTTTGCAAAAAGAAATCCTGGCAAAAAGAAATGCTTCCAGGTCTTATAAAGCAAACCCACACTAACATGCATACATTAAAAGTTATTTGTTTTCACCACAACTCCTTCCTTCTCGCTATCCTCCCCATGGAGGACAGTTGTGAGTGAAAACTCTCGGGAATAAGCCTCTTTTGTATTCCTGTTTTCTTAACTGCTTTCTCTTATTATTTCGTGTGGGAGAAGAAAGTGTAATGTCCCTTCCAATGCTCTACCATCTCTCATGAATTATTACAACTGATAGTGATAATGACATATAACTGTCCTCACAGCAGTTCTGTTCAAAAGCCTGAAGAGAAATACCTGATTACACAAGCTAAAATGAAACTACAAATCCAAAAGGTTGCAATTTTTCTTTTTGAAATTTTTTCTCTTGACTCTTGTCTTCATATATTAAAGTCTTCCACAACTTTTCCCTCTCTATTTCTCTGTTTCATTTTTTTTCTTTTTCATAAACTCTTTTTGCTTCCCCTTGTCATTCTGTCAGAGTAGGTGTAGTATTGGTCCCAGTCCACGTCGCCTTTGATCTCTAATCTCTCCTATAGATTCCTCTGCTGCAGTTTTTCACTTATACAAGATTAAATATGAGAAATAGCAAAGACAATTTGCTTGGAGCTAGGTTAACAGAATTGGGCTTACTCATCTTGAAAAATTGGTTTTAAGTGTTATTATTTTTTGTCTTCTCAACACAAAAAAAACAGTCCTTGCAGAACTTTTCTGTAGAGAAACCAAGAAAGCTGCTACGCCAAAACAGGCAGTAGCCCAGCAGATCAGATACTCAGTGGAGCCGATCTGTGGGAATGAAACACCAAAGTTATTCTAACTTAATTCATACCAATGACTTGAAGTTCAACTTTCTGACAAGAGTTGATAGTTCAGGAGTTTAGTGGCAAATTTCCTCTGATGCTTCTTAATTCTAGGTGTGACCCAGAGATTCCAACCGTAGAACTATTTTTAATCAGAGATATATTTTATATATATACATAT
>NW_010125693.1:0-23349 GCF_000699245.1 Pterocles gutturalis | reverse complement strand
AACCATTCTATGATTCTATGATAAGTGAAGACATGAGCCAAGCAATTCCATTTCCAGTATGCACATCCTGAATGCTCCTATGAATCCAGATCTTTCAATGCACAACCAGCAGGGTTTACAGCTACTAAAATATGGCTCATACATTGTACATTTTCTTTACACAGGGTAAAGGATGATGGGTTCTGGAGGGAACAGACACCTTTCCACTTTTTAAAATGTTTCTTAATAAGAACACTAGCTAAAATATCCAAATAGTTAGTATTTTAATTCTTTGTGTGTGTGTGTGGTTTCTACCTTGCCAATTGAGTGAGTCACTATCCAAACAGACTCTTTCCAAAAGAGACCTTTCTTAGCCTGCGGTGCTGCAGACTGCTGTGTAAGGTACTAACCCACTGATCCACACTGCCTTCAGTTTTCTTTGTTGCTTCCTATTTTTCAAATGCTGAAGCATAATGTTAACCTTGCAAGTGTAACATCTATTTTGAACACAGTTACCTCCTGCAATTTATTTGGGCAAATTTTTCAAAGACAATACTTTATGGATGGAGACCTTTTACGTGCATACCATGCCTAAAACAAAAAAGTAAATACATAGATAAATAAATGTCAACCTTTAAATCTTGAAGACAGATCACGCTATCTCATCAGCTGGAGACTACATCAATGGTTGTGGGTTAGCTCCTTTACAAAACATTCTCCCAATCTCAGATGAGAGCCCCGTTATACACAAAAAATAGTGTCTACAGGAAATATACATTGTATATCTATAAAATGGGCCATATCCCACTGCCATTAAAATTGATGGGAGTTTTGCCATTCACTTCAATGGGATCAGCAGCACTATATAAAGATGAATTGGCTATAAGCACACACACTGGCGCTTTATGGGCGTGACAATATAAAAGCCCTGTGTGAAGTAATGAAATGAATTATAACAGTGCTGGGTATGTCAATCTTCCTTCTTCTACCTTCAGCTGCTGTATCGGGAACATTAAACATTTCCCTGGTTAGCCATAGAATCCATAAAAATTACAGATAAAAAAGTACTATTAAATCTACTTCCTACCAACACAAAATTATTCCTCCCTGTACCTTTTCTAATCCTGTGTGCAGACTAGTTTTACACCATTCAAATGTTCTGGCATCTTCTCCTCCCTGTAATGAATTATTCCACAAGCTCCTTAATCACACACTCAGCCAAGTTAGATTTTTCCTAGAAAATAAATCAACAAAGCAAAAAACTCTACCAAAGAACATGATACATCACTCTGAATTTCCTCTTATAATCTTATTTCACTTTGGGATAATTAGAAAAATACTTTTCAAGAACTCTATCAGTTACATATTTCCCTGCTATTGTTCTTATCTCAACCCACGAGTCCTTTTTTCCCTTTACCCCTTTAATTCTCTCCCCTATCCTCGGGGGGGGGGGGGGGGGGAATTGGGTGAGTGGGTGCATGGTTTGGCCCCCAGCCAAGGGCTAAACCCATCACAACCTCAAATCTCAGGAGGCAGACAGGAAGATCAGCCAATGAAAGCATTTTCTGACAAACGTTTCATGATTGCTATGATCTGTCTTACAAAAACCTGTTGTTAATCAAAAATCATGTGATGGGGACAGAGCAGCACCATCTAAAAGCTAAGAATAGTGACTGCATATGCCTTGTACTCTCTGATCCAAGTCTGTCAAACTGCTAAGTGAGGACTCAAAGTTTCACTTTTATTGAGTTTTTACCTGGAAGTCAGGAGACTACACCAGTACATGCTGTTCAAGTTTCCCCTGGAAGAAAGAGTCTAATTTATAGCCAATATTGCATAAAGTTACATCAGCTTACTAGCAAGCCATATTCTATGACAGAACAAACCATTTAAGCCAGATCAGATTCTAAAAATTTCAAATCAACTTTTCTTATAGGAACACTGTACTGACACAGCCATTCATTTCACAAGAAACAGGTTAGCCATGCTCTGTCTAAATGCTCATAGCTAATTTAAATACCCTCCAAATTTCCATGATTAATGTCCTCAAAAGGCATTTTTCTCCTAAGACAGCCAAATGAACTAAGGGCATCCTCCCACCCCAGCACAGGTCACTGTGGCTCTCCCCCAAATCTCCCCCAAAGGAACTCTTCTCTCTCCACCACCACCCAGGCACTCGCAGACCTTTTCCTGCACAGGGTGCAGCATTGCTGCTCTTCCATGTTAAAAGCCATGGCATCTCTTCTTCAGTATTTCACATTTTTCTCCCACTGCTGTAGTCTTGATTTTTTTCATCTTAACCTTCTTTCAGCGTGCTTCACCTTCTCTCTGCACATCTTACTGAGAAAGCCAAGAGTTCGTTAGTCCCTGGTTGACTGTAACAGTCCACAGCCATTTGTGTGTAATCTGTTTTTCCACTCTGTTCCGCAGTGGAGAATGCTTTTGACAAGCCATAATTGAATTGTGTCAGATGTCACTGAATAAAGGATAAAATTTGGCAAATACTGAAGTTGCCTTAATATAAGGCCTTCATTTCTTACTGTGCCAACCCCTCCAGAAACTAACAGGGAAATTGCTTTTGTATGTTTGGAAAGGGAATGGCAGAAAAGCACAATGATATTTGAGCTCTCTACTGTCTCTGAGGTATACTGCCACTGATGTGTGCGATGCATAATACGATTGTGAGTAGTTGCACAAACACTGCCTTAACTGCCTTCATGCAGATTTCTCTGGCTACCCCACAATACAACAAAAATGGTCAAATTTTTTTTCGCTCATCTTGCTCACCTTCCTTTTTCCTGGGGCTGCAATTTCCTCTAAGTTAGAGAGGCTGACTTGTTTGCTACCCCATTTCCATCATGAAAGAGGAGGCAGGACATAGTGGAGGAATTAAATTAGTGACATGAGAAAAAGGTATAAAAAGGCAAAATATTGCAGCCTTGTCCTGAAAGTGAGCAGAAGCCATGTGAGGATCTCACAAGTACCTAAGAGGTACCTGAATGGACACGAAACCTTTTCAAGAAGTACCCTTAAGTGGAAGCTGCTTCCCCACATGTGCAAACCTTGCCCCCTACCTCTACAGGCATGCCGCCCACCCTTTCTGCTTTTCGCTTCTCATTCCCTCTCCCTCTGCATATGCTTACCAAATCCCTGTCGCCAGCCAGAACTGATTAGAACAGAACAAAACAACCCTGCAGCCTTCTGGCCTAGCATTCATCTGCTACAAAGCACAATAAATATCACTTATTAATTATCCTCATTTTTTCCTCCCTTTTTGGTGCATTTTCAGACTAGTTGAAAAGAAACTCCAGGAGCTCAGCAAAGGTTTATGCAGAACTCAATGCAGCTTTTACATACATCAGGAGGCCTTGCTGCACAATTCTAACTCATAAGGTCTAATGCAATGCAGTTCACAGGGTCTCGCCCATATGCTGAGATTGAGCAAAGTTCAGTTTTCAAGAACCTCTTTGTTCTTTCTGTGATTACCTAGCCCACGTTCTCCTCAACCATTCAGTTTAACCACATATTTTAATTCCATCCCTGAGTAAGTTACATTTTTGGCTTTCCATTTCAATTTCCACAGGGCAAATAAAGCTGATGGAAAGCATTTTGACAAGGGCATTGTTATTTCATCCAGTAGCCTGAGATGACTCCAGATCTGGATATTACATTTAATCTTTCTCGGACAGATGCTCTTAGGTCTTTTCATAGGAACACAATATCATCTGCATACATTAGTAACTTCTGTGCCTCAAGTTGCATACATTTTATATCCTCTTGTTTTCAGAGACACTGTTGACAGTTTAACACTATGGGGACACCTCAAACATTTTTCATCACAAAGTAGGGGAAAGGATAAATGTGGAAGCTCATGCACCAAAGGGGCAGAGTACCTTATGAATTTATTTCCTTCAGCAAAAGGTGCATCAGCAAGACACTATTCTGAGGGCAAACTGCCCAACTTATCTTCCTCTTAGTCACAGAAGTGTGAAGAACCAAAGCTACTGCTCACGATCAGCACCTGCTTTTAGGCAACTAAGATTTTCTTCAGGTGCCATGGTTCTGAACACTGCCCTCTCATTGCTCTACATACTATGGACAGGACTTTGCCAGCAGGTGCAATGCTCAGAGCGAGGACAAATGCTGACTATTCCATGACCATGGGTGTACTGACAAACTGGTGTGAAGGCAGAGTCGAGGCTCATCAGTGTAGCAAAGTGAGCAGAGAATAAAGGTAGTGAAAAGTCAGCTGAAATTTTCAGAGACCAAAGGCAGTTCAGTCACAGTTGTAACAAGTATTTCTGATCTTGCAGCAACAGAAGAAATGGAGAATCTCATGGAGAACTACTGCATTTCCAGCGTGGTTACATGGAGCTCCTTACAGAAGACCTCGGGCAATCAACTTTATTCCTGCTTTGTTTACAAGGTGCAGAATCAGCAATTTGGTAGTCTTTCCAGTATTTACAAGTTTATATTCTTTCGTATTCAGAAAAATAATCAAATCTGCACTAAGAAGTCTTGTTTGTGATTGCAAAAAACTTATGATTACATATATACACAGGGATGTACACACAAAACATATGAAATATATAAATGTACAGTGTCACATACACATTTCCACACAAGCAACTCCTCTACCAGAAAAAAAACAAAACAACAACTCTGTTCTTTAAAACAGCGTTCCTTAAAGTCACTTATTATAAGTTTCAACTGGGGAAAGGACTTTGCTCAGAGAGGGATGAAAGGGCTCCATTCTCCTTCAAGACTATCATTTGACCTAGTATATACACCGTTACATGATCCAGTCATAGGCATAATTCAATCACTGCTGGATCAGAAGTTTTTACATCTCACCCACAGGCAGTACATAGGAAGACACAGTTTACACGTGCACCCACATGAACATGTGCACCTATGTCTATAAATTTATCCATAGCATTGTGCAGCAGAATTGAGGGAACCTAAACACATCACCAGTACATGTTTTCACTGGGACTCTCCTTCTTTACAAACCACAGATATGACATCACGAATTCACGTAACATTTCTTAACTTAGTGGACAAGCCACTTCTCCAGCTTGTCGGTTTTCCTCATCATGACTGTACTTACGTAGCAAAACTCTCTGAATATTGTGCCATTATTGCAGTTATTCATCAATCTGCTTCTGTTTCAAATATATGCTCCAGAGTCTGCTGGATACACTGCATTATGCCACAAACTGAATACCAAAGCTAAACACATCTAAATCTACTGTTTTAAGGACATTTCAACGTAATTTACTCTCTCAATTTATATTTTTGCAAGCTCGAAAATACCAGTGTTGATAACCAGTGTTGATCTAGCTGCTGACCTTTGCAAGTGTAAACAAAATACAGTTTTTAACCAGTAAACAACTTAGCAAATACAAAACCTGTTTTGCCAATGCTTGGAACAGTCAGCGCTTAAGATGACAGACTCTGCATACAAATCAGTTTGTATGGGAAAACAGATTTCCAGACACGTTTGAGAGAGAATGGAATTCCATGACTTCAAACCACTGAAACCTTTTATTTTAAAATATACTATATTAAAACCAAATTAGTAATTAAAAAAACACAGAAACAAAAGCCATGCAAAACCTCATCACATTAGGCCTCTATTCTAGGATAAAAATACATTTAAGAGCATCACCTTGAAAATAATGCAAAGCTCCCTTGACTTCATAAGGACTTCATAGAGGCCCACAAGTCCACAGCAGAAGACACATTCTGTATTGTAAGCTAAACTAAGTGCCTAGCTTCCTGTTTAGTAGGCAGCAGCTGATACAAAACTGCAATGCTCTAAATTCACATACGTTGGACATGTTCATATACAAATATGCTATCACATATCCCTTATAAAAAACTAACAGGCATGATCAGATGGACGACATTTTCTTTAATTTAGCTACATACATTGGACCCCAAGCTCTCCCTTTCTCTGGGAGAACCAGCAGCTCATGCTGTTGCAAACCACTGAGAAAAGTGAATTCCTGAGAAACAGCTTTGGCCATTTCACTTATGTCTACAGGCACAACATTACTGTAGGAGTTCAGAACTAGATTTATCACATCGCTATTTTCTGCCTTTGAGAGAGTGCATGTAGAATAGACCAATAATCCACCAGGACGCAATGCTTTAATAGCAGACCTGCAAATAACGAAAAAAAAAATTCAACATAAGTGACATACTGCAGGTAGTGTAGAGACTTATAAATCTAGAGTTATAAATAGATATAAATAAATATGAGGAAAATAACATCATGAAAACATCTTAACAGTATATAATTGACAGTTCAGGAAACCACCGGCAGCACATTTCTGCTTTCTCATTTATTAATGTATTCTCAGTTAACTGGAGGTGGTTTGTTTCTTTTACACAACAGTGACAAGTAGAAAGTGGCATCCATTCAGAGTTGCAGAATACACTTCAAAGATTTATATGCGCAGCACAACTGTGAAAATGCTGCAATTGTGCATACAAAATGGGTTACTCCATGTCAAAAGTGCTAGTTAAGATACTTAGCTAGCTGCTTGTGTGAACAAATATCAGAACGTACAGCTGCAGTAATAGCCTGAACTAATTACTGGGCTGTAATTTTACAAACTTCTGCAAATTCTGCAACTTATTCAGCACGTAAGAGGACTCGGGGGTTTCACTGAGCCACTACTTTTCAACCTGATTTCCTAAGGAAATATGACTCATTGTATCATACGGTTTGTTTATGTGCCCTTCACCTACCAATCTGTAAATCTGAAGTAAACACCACATTAAAATATAGTTGTTCCCTAAACAAAACTTCTTTTGTTTAAAAACAAGAGAATCTGATCAGGTGAATGCTGTTACTCAGCTTGTGAATATCAGAGAGACAACAAGGTAGGAACTCAGGGGACTGCAAGTGTGCCACTGGGAATTTAGCAGGTGCACAAGGGCAGGGCAGGCACTGGAAGCATGGACTTGCGGAGCACAGTGTCATGCGCAGTCATGCTGTATGGCAAGATGCTGAATAATCTTTGGTAGCTATTACTGACAATACCGTATTGACACCTCCTCCACCCCCCAAAAATCTACAGGGAAAAATAAAAATTAAAAAAACCACAACAAACCCATATCCTCAAACCTGGTAAGGTGAGCAGCCACCAAATGCAGTGAGCCTGATTCCAAGTCCAGATAACAAACACAATCCCACTGAAACAGCAATTCCTCCAGAGACAAGCTCAGGACTTGCTAAGGGTGACATTACGATAAAAACAGCTGAGAAAGGAAAGAAGAAAATACAAGGGGGAAAAGACAAGTCCTTTTAACAGGATTGGGCCTTTTCAGGAAAAGAATCAATAAAGAAAAGCCTCACCACAAGCAGGATCAAAGCAGATCACAGATCAAAGCTACTCTGAAAGTCCTGTCCAAAATAATAAGGAAACACCAGGACAAATTACTGTTTCAGACAGATATTCTGCTCACCTTCCCAGGTGAAAACTCCTGCATATTATACCCAAACTCTTTCTCTGAAGAGTGTACACATTATCTTGCTCATTTCTTCTATGAGTCTTGGTTATGTTAATCAGCAAGCCAAGTACATACTTTACTGGAGTCCATACTACTCCAATTTTAGCTAGCGAGCGTAAGAGAGTAGAGCTCTCTCAAGAGATGATGCTCAAAGAAAAACTAGTTTTTAATACCTTTGCTGTACCAGGAAAAACTAGTGTTTAATACCTTTGCTGTACCAGTCTTCAGTAAAAAGATGGAAAGTGAGCAGACCGCTAGCAGATAAAGCCTGAGTGAGCAGTTCAAGTTCAGCCTGTTACAGGCAAAGAACAGGCTACCAAGTACTTAGGTAGTCTGAATACTGAACCTTAAACTGAATAGACTCATGCTAGGCTACTTCCAAAATTAGCTAAAGCTATCACGAAACTGCAAGCTTATCTCAGACCTCTAAGTAGCTTTTTAGAGTCTGAAAAAATGTTTTAGACACAGTATGATATGGGATAGCATTTACAACGCCACCTTGAGACAGTGAAAGAGAGCAGGTGTCATCCTAATGTCCCTTCCAGTTCCTGTTTTCTAAAATTCTGCAGTTACCAGTATGCATTTGAATTGCCCAGCTCTATTCACCCTTCTTCCTCTCCACGTTCCAACACACACATACTCCTTAGCAGACTACAGAAGCACCAGTACTGGAGCTGAGGCCCTAAGCTGTCTCCACTGTCTCTCCAGCCACCTTCCTTGTTTGCAGGCATCCTGCTGTGGCTGCAGCTGTCCTACTTAATAGGGCAGGCCTTGTGCTGCTGCTCTCTGGCCTGTCTGAGCAACAACAGTGCATGCAGGTGTAACAGATGGCAACTATCGTAAAGTGGAGCAGGACTGTACAACCTTCCCTTCTCATGAACAACAAGCCAGCAAGAGAACTGTACAATTTTTTCCCATCTTCTTGGCCTCACACCAGTTCTGGAAAACAAAAAAGTGTTTCTTCCCACCTGTAAGAGTTGCTTGCTTTCTAGCTTTCACATTAGAACTTAAAGAGAAGAGGGCTGGTCTCTCAAAGTTGAGTGGATCTTCACAGTATTATAAGAAACCATCTACTTTATTCTTTTTCATAGCATTTCCCCCTCCAGCTACATCTTTTGCATGCATACTTTCATGAGAGGGCAGCTAGTTAGCTTGGAAATGTGAAAGCAATTTTTGTGTGACCATCAAGATGTACTTTAACATACCTATAACTTCACCCACAGAAGCAGATAATGGCAACTGCTTTCCTACATGTAAGATGGATACTACATGAACATTTAAACAAATGGAAAATATTTTTACCACGTAAAAGTGGAAAAGGCAAAAAGTAAAGGTAAATACCAAAAAAGTCAATATAGCTAGACCTTACAGGGTTAAGAGCCTGGACACTTGCTAAGTGTCCTTTTCTTACCATATATAAAGTAACAACCATTCAAGTCAACACTTTCAAAGGCACCATGCTCCAACAACTAGGTCACTGGGGCAGTGATTCAGAGGAAAAGCAACACAGGCTTCTGAACAAAATCCTGAAAATCCCACATCAAAACCCCTCTAACTCTAAGCCTCCTTATCTTGGGAATCTGCACTGGCTCATGACCCAAAAAGGTCAGGCTGCTGAGTGCAGTTATCTTTATTCCGCACCTAAGTCATGAATTAAAATATCTAAGGAGGATTACTTTACACTGCAAGGTTAATCAATGTATCTATCCATCTTGTCAAGTTCAGCAACAGTTGTTTCAGTGTCTGTGTTCAAAGTCAACCAACCACCATCCCCGATTAAGCTGTGCTTGGCTTTTGATAAACCTGCACTGAGCTGCACAATTCAAAGTGAAGAAGTGCTGGGCTCAAAGTCACAGGGTGATACTGTGTTGGGCTAAGAGGATTCAGGGAGTTCAGTCCACTTGTCACCAGCATTACAGAGAATTCATTTGTAAGATAATTTATTCAAATAAATCTAAGAAATTAGTCTTCCTCTATCATCAGTGGAGGGAAACAAGCTTATCCAGGGGATAGGTCAGAGCCGGGTCATAACTTAGAGACATCTAGCAGAACCCACCACTGCTACTATGACTCCACCATTTAAGAATGTAAGACCCCTCTTACATTATGCATCTTGATTATCCCCCAAAGCCTTACATAAAGCTTGACTCTCAGCTGAAGGGATTTGGTGCCTGTTATAAGATACTTTGTAATTTCCAAAAATGGGCTCCAAATCTAGAATGATTAAAAAAGATGCTAGGGCAGAAGACCCTAAAATATTTTTTCACCTTCCGCTTATTATAATGCATTGTCTAAAAATAAAATACATTACTTGAAGGCATTAATCTGCACCTATTTTTCTCTTAGTAGTACAGATGACCTTCATGTTTATCAAGGAACTAAAACTTTCAGTTTACACTAGATCTAGTTATACTTAATGTCATAATTTTAAATTCAGCTATACAGATTTACCATAATGAATTTTACATGTTAGACGCACTAATACTGCAAAGCTTTGAGCTTCATATGGAGAAACATAAGAATACACATTAAAAGCACAGGGAACTTTTCCTGGAGCCTCATGATTTTTTTCCCTACAATAATTTTTGGTTTAGTGACATGACAACCCTTTAGTACTTGCAATCAAGATCCTAAAGAAAAAGCACCACTGTTGGCAGCTGATATGTATAACTCCAGCTTTTATGTTGCATGGTACCATATGACACCACTGCAGAAGTGTGAAGTTATTGTTTTAGCACCATAAGATAGTCAAGGCATAGCAGAAAAGATTAAAACTGGTGAAATGCACGACAATCCATTAATATGCCTTATTTACCACGTAAGGCCTGTAAATAGGAGGTTAGTTCTTCCAGGAGATGACATAAAACAGTATGCTAAGGAAGAAACTACATTATTGCACTTTTTTTACAAGATGACATACATGATAAACTAAAGAAAAAAAGAGTCTGCTCTTTTCTGGGGTTCTGAACGCAACTTTAGTATGTATTAGCACATCACAGTTTAGGAGATCTTAGTGATATCAAATAGTCCAAAATTTTAACGATATTTTCATATCATTTGTAGCTTGGAACTACAATAGCTGGAAAACTGCAGGACAGGGTGAGATTCACTGGCACAGCATTCTCTAGAAACCTGCCTGATGCTTCTCCACACTTGCTTTAAACTGATATTATCACTTTGTAGCCACCGAATCCACTCTTAAATCTTTCCAGCACATACATTCAAAACACATCTGTAATCCAAACAAAAGTGTGGCTGATGTCCAGCCCATTCAGAAAATACTCTAAAACAATTTAATACACACAGATTGTTCCCCTTCTCATTCTAAATGAGGTTTTACCAAAAAAACCCAACCCCAAACCCAAAAAGTATTAGCAATGATTTATATTTTGGCATCAAGTGTCTTCAGATACAGGTTCAATGGCACATATTGTACTATGGAAGTCAGATGTAGAGAGGATGCATTAGAGTACTCTTTCCTAACCCCTCATATTACAGGAGTACTGGGTAAGATTTTTAAAATAAATGTATTATTTTAAGGCAGTTTTATTTAGTTATTTTTCAAGATTTTCTTTAAATCTAACAATGGAGAAGATGCTAACAATAAATTAGGGAAAACAGTACAGTATTATTATTTAATATCTCAGGGGGAAAAAAGACCACTCGAGAGCCACATGACAACTCTAAAACCAAAAAACTCTTACATGTAACTACAACATAGGTAGGAAGAACCCAGAAAGAGGATTTTTCACACTTACAGAAAATAAAACATGATAGACTGACACTTTATTAATTCTAAAAGTCTTGGTGTCTCAAACATCCCTTCAAAACCAGGCAGACAATAAATACACATTTCATAGTATAGCTAACACCTGCACATCCAGCCTACTCCTCCTGTGCTTGGGTTTAAGTTGCATGCCACTGGAAGGGTCAGTATTAATTATGTTAATCGTTCAACCACTTTGAGTATTAAAGGAAAAAAGAGTAGAAATAATTTTAGGGCAATTTTAAAATAATACAACGCTTCAACAGTGCCATCTTTTGGCAACTGGGATATATTTCTGCTCAATATGCAAGATAATGTCTGATCAGAATAAACACTGCCAACCCTTTTCTAAGGTATTCAAGAAACAAAGTATCTAAGATGCATTTGCTTGTATCCTCAATACCATTATTTTTATAGACTACAGATATTACACATTTCCTTCTTCCTCCTACAAGAGTCCAGATACATGGTGGTAACGTTGCCTGCATGTTAAAGGTTTTGTTTGCTTACAAACTAAGTCAAAATGATAAGGAAATTCCTCCTGTGTTAAAATACCTATTTTTAACATTGATATTTTTATATCACACTTTGTGATGGGTGGTGACAGAGGTCCACAGGAGACGGAGACACTAGTTCAAGTATTCTCTCCATACCCCAAGCATGCACTCTCTCTGCTCCTCTCTAAGTAAGCTTTGCTACTGTGCTGTAGCTGTTCAGAATTGCTGTTCAAAATTAAGATGGTAGCAACAGGATAAACACGACACGAACTGCTTTTTTTCAGCATTAGATTGAGCTATAAATAAAAGCAGACGCAGACACAGACACACACGCACACACACAAAGAAACCCAAAACACAAAACCCAAATACCACAAACCCAAAAAACCCACCCTGTTCTGCTCTAGCCAAAATTTGTCCCGAAAATTCTAATAAATAACATCTCTATAGCAAACAATTTTATATTCTTCTAAAGCAATGACTGAACCTTCAGTTTAATATTATTGAGCTTTCTCCTCTAATCCATGGACTCTGAAGCACTCATCCTGTTAACACAGAGCTATGACATATCCTTCGCAATACCAGAACTGCAGTGAGCTTGTAATGGTAAAAGATTGGTTTATTTGCCGTTCTCAGATTTAAGAGCCACAAGTGCCAACACAATGCTCAAGAATTTGCTTCCACTCTCAGTGTTGCAGCTGCCTTGCACACTCATGTCCCGGGTTTCCACATGCTCAGTATCACTAACAATGAGGCCATTTCTAGCAGCCAGAGGTAGTCCACTTCTGCTGTGACAAACCTTTAATCCTCCCATTGTTTTAGTCATCCCAGAATTACCTTCTTACCTTACACACTCTCAGAGGTCCATCCCTTCTCCCAACTTAAATGTATTATTTGCAAGAAGAAAAACACCTAAAACTGAAGCAGAACCTTCTCAGCTAGAGAAAAAAGAACAAAAGACCTTTGAAGCCCTACAGACTTTGCCACGCAGCTTTGGCATTAGCATTTTGCATTACAGCTTATGAACCACACATAGATGCAGAAAGGACTGAAGGTGAAATTAAAGCAAAATTTGTGTCTGAATTCAAATCTATGATCCCAAAACAGCTACCTAGCTGCTGGGTAGCTTCTTTGGTTTTTTGTGCCTTTATTAATTCAATAAACTTTGTTTTGCAACATATCATAAGGGACTTGATCCATAAGTTACTCACAGGGCACTGCCAAAGGCTCAAGGAACCAAGCAGTACTTAAAATCAGAAACCATTTATTTTAACATCTCTGATGGAAGACAAAACTGAGCCACAACAATGGCCATGGCACTCACTCTTTGTGAAGAAATTCAAACCAACCATGAGTCTAAAAAAAATCAGTAAAATTACTCAATACCTCCAGCAATGTAACAGTGTTTCAGGAAATGGCCCAGCACAAACATGCCACCTTTAAGCATATGAAACTAAAACAAAAAATAAAAGCACCCTGTCCTATCAGCAGCTATCTAACCATTTTCATCCAGGGGGCACAGATACACAGAGAGGAAACACAGTTTGCCTAGTAAGACACCTGGAAGACTACAGCCAGTTTGGAGCCTGGGGCCAGCAGTCTATATAAACCATTCAGCTTTTCCAAGCTGGAAAGTGGTTAAAGAAGGAATCACTCACACAACCCTTAGAAGATTTGTTGGTCAAACAGCTGCAATTCCAAAAAAATTCCCAGTGGAGCTAATTGACAACTGTTATGGAAAACAAATGGATTAAATGGTCTGCTACAGAGGGGCAAAAGGAAAAATTCCAGGAAAGAGCTGAAGAACAGCACCATGAAGCAATCCTCAACGCAATTTTCTGACTTTCCTACATGCCTTCTTTCCCTTCTCCACAGAAAGTGACATCCACGTCACTTCCTTCCTCAGCTCACCTCTCCCCTTCTGCTGCCATGAAAATAAAGTGGGTCCTGTGGCTTGTAAATTAGCCTTCAGAGACCTGGGTTGCCTGTTCTACCTGATGACTTAAGGGAAAGTGTCAATCTCATTTTACTTCCAAACTGTGCAGACTGGTAAACCACCATGCAAAGTGGCTGCATGATCAGCGGTCTCTGCTCCAGTAAAGTCTGGGACTGAAGCACCGAGAGAAACACAGACCAAAAGCTCTATAAAGCTGCTCGTGCAGCACCTGGTTACTTATATATGACATTAACTAATGGTTTAAGCACCCTTGAATTCAGAAAAAATAGGTTCAGAATATTTGGGTTGAGGTTTTTTTATTTCTCCTTCCAAGTAAAAGCATGTGCACAGCTCTCCTACCTCACAAACTATTCAATGAGAAAGAAAAAAACAAAACAAAACAAAACCACAACCCAAAACTTCTGGAAACCTTTTCTTGAAAAAGATCAGCAATTTCAAATACCATGTTATGATCGATATCCAAAGAAAATAAGTTCTTTGTACAGAGGGTAATATTAATTTTATCTCAGCATTACACTCCACTTGCATAGGGTTTGTAAGAGAAGAGATGTATGTTACACAGAAACAGATACAGTTCCTTAAAATCATTATATTTACAAGCACAACAGGGATTGAAACCTTTGATTAACTAAGAATAGAGTTTTCTGTATTTCTGCACCCCAATCCAATGCTCCATCCTGAGTTCTGAGAATGCATACAACTCGAAAGAGGTCAGCTACGAAAAAGAGCATTTTGTATGGCTTATTTTGCCACCAGTAATCCAAAGCACGCTTCAAAATTCTCATGCACCCTAAATTCCCCCAATTCAGTATTCAAAACAGTCTTCCTTGTAGCTAACTGCTAGGGAGAAAAAAAGGTAAAAAATGAAAGTCAGCCAATATGTCTTTTAAAGTTAGTCTGAGCTCCTGTGGACCAGAACTCTATTAAACACCAATTAGAGCTGTTTAATTATTGAGAGATGTTGTGTATAGAAGAATTACAGTAGTTTGAATGCCTTTGGTACATTTTCTAAATGATATCCTGGATTTTTTTTCATCTGAACCCTAACACAGTTTCTTTCAGCTGCAGTAACTGGTCTATGAATAATTACAACATCTGCAACAGTTTCACCACTCAGTTATTATGCACTTGAGCTTAACTCAAAATTTAATTTCTACCTGAGAACTGATAACACTGGTAAATTCACTCACAGGAACCACTGCATTTTGCACTAGTGTTCAGTATCAGGAAATGAACGTTCCTTCCTTACTTTGCAATTTATTTTCTGCATGAACACTCCAAATAATAAGAAGATTTGCAGTGTGTTCTTGGATTATAGCACTCAGCAGGGATGCTTTGGTTCTGGTATTAACAATCATTACAATCTCAATTTCCTTCAAATCAGTGGTGCCCTCACTGCTTATAAAATTTGCTGTTCAGCATTTATGCCACATTTACTTTTCAGATTTTATTCATAATGGAGTAGGAAGATTGTTGCATCAGTTTTAACACTTCTTCCACATCTTCATTCTCTGAAGACTCTATATATGTAATAAATTACACTGTGTTGTAAAAAATACTTTTCCTTCTTTCAATTCCTCTCTGATGTCCCCAGCTTCCCCCCGCAAAGTTGATCTGATAAAAAACAAAACAAGGCCCAAGATGACTAAACCCAGAAAAACAGATTAGAAGATTACAAGTGAAGTACTTCCTTAACTAAGAGAGAATATAAAGTTTCTGCCTGAGTGTCACTTGACAGAAATGAAAATAGAACTCCCCTTAGCAGTTCACTCTTCCAATTTGCACGTTATACTTAATGCTACTGACAAACTGAAATAATGCTTGGTCCTTATACATCAAGCTTCATCTTCAAATCACACAATATTTATTACACTACTCTCAACAAAATTGCTGGGATCCAGCTTTATACTTATTTTTGTTTTACAGATACAGAAACCGAGGTAAGAAACACCCACAAGCATAAAGGACGAAGTAATCTGAATAGGTAAGCCAGAAGTAGCTCTGTATGAGCAGACTCATGTAAGATGCAGTACAGTCGGACTAATGCAGGTTCACCCTTCCCGACTACTACTGGAAGTATCAGAGACAGGGGTCAAATTCAATTTTTTATTTATAATTATGCAGCCTAAGCATAAAACAAAGGCTTGAACAGGGCAGCATCCACAATTTTAGTTTCACCTAACTTCTAACACTTGCATGAATCATTTAGTCTTTCCTGGTCTCATTTAATAATTTCCTTTTTCCACTTTCACACAGGATCTGAGATGTCATTAGTATTGGAAATTCATTCTAAAGTGATCAGACAAAAGGATCAATAAAAATACAGTGACCACCTGTATAATTTAATAAGTATATGTCAAATATTTTACCCAATAAAGCTTATAATCTCTAAATCTGCAACCTAACCATTTATTTCATATGCTCCAAAATCTTTTAAAAGACAAAAAATATTCCAGTGCTCATAAAAATATATCAGTCAATCCACAGAACTACTCAGACCTACATTGAGCAACGGAATTGAAATTACCATCCTTTTAATGCAACTAACAGATGAAAAGTATTTTGTCCTTACAAATCTAATTCTTATTGCTGTTGCTATATTAAAGTATCCTTTCAACAGAAGCAAAGTTCTCTTCTTGATTTAGGAATAATTCAATTAAATCTGATTTGGGCTGACAGGAATCCCTTTTTTTTAAAAAAAACAAAAAAACAAAAAAACAAGGTTCCTGCTGTCAGGAGTTCTCCACTTCAGAATTACACTCTGGAGTGATTTATGCAAATTCTCAAAATTTCTCTGCATGATATATGATTTCTTTTGGTAGGGGTTCACAAATTGGATTTTATATGTCAAATATTGAAAAGGGAAAACTGAAACAGGTCAGTGTTTTAAATGTGATTGATTTCTTCAAAAGAAATGGGTGACATGATGCATTACTGCAATAAGATACTCATATTTCTGTTATAAATCATAGGTTTTTGATGGTCCTTTTTTCAACTGGAAGTCATGCAAAACTATCTTGAACTGCTGCAATGGGAACTTTCCATAAAAACTTTTTCTTTTCTATAATATGTTATTTTTCCCTCAATTTGCTTTTACAGATGGACTTCAGGCATGACTGTTACTTCGCAAAAACCACTCAAGTCTAGACGGTATTATTGGAAAGTCACTTTTTTTTTTTTCCCCCACAACAAGAAAAACTGTAGGGTTTGAAATACTTCACAAATGCTAGCCAATGGCCGGTATCATGAAAAAGTGTAATACATGAGAACCTCGGTTTGGATTATTGGGTGGACGTACTTAAACAATCCTTGCTTCTCCACCAAACCCCACATTCTTCTACTTTTTCACCCTATCAATTATGATCTGTAGTCTTTCAGTGCTACAAATAGTCAAACGGGTATTAAATTCAAGCAGCATGGAAGAATGTGCAGTAGAAGACTCAATCTCTTCACACAAACAGCCCAGAAAGCAAATTCTGAAGCAGCATTAACTACTGACCTAAGTGATGGTTGGTAACCAGTCCTGACTTACAGCTCAGTTATCAAAAAGGCTGTAATAAGAACTGTAAGGGATAACTCTGTGAACGAAGAACAGCAGCAGCAGCAAAAGAAGTTTGGGAAAGAATGTCCAGCATGGCAGGTTTCTAGACTATTTTCATATATAGCTAAAAAAAACCTACTAAAAATTATATATGTGTGTTTGCTTCAGCTGAGGAATATATCTGAAACCACTTCAGCTGTGTCCACTGAAAATATTTTGATATAGTACCAGACTGGTTCTGAGCCACCTGAAAATGGACATGTATGTGAATAAGTGAGTTAACAGGACTGTGCAGCAGTACGGTAGTAGAAGACCTAGGCTTCACTGCTTGTGTTACCCCATACAAATTTCCATATTCACATTAACCTAGATTAACTCTTTATTCTAAACAGCAATTGAAACATAGTGTTCACATTCTTTCACATGGTTAAAACTGATTTTGCTTACTAAATGGGGAAAACCTTTCTCCCATGTAATTTTTATTAAGTATGAAAAGTTCCTTTAATAACTTGTCTTTGCACTTCTCACCTTAGCAACTGGAATTGTAGAGAGGATAATGCCTTCCTTTGTATTAGCCTATGTGTAGCTTGCTGAATATCAGAAGAGAATAGCCAACTTCTGTCATTTGAACAGGGAGCATCAACCAGGACCTATACAACACATAACAACAAATAAGACAATTCACAATAAAGATATTCACTTTCTGGACACTGTACGTCAAAAATCTCCTCAATTTACTTTTGCAAACACTTAGAATACCCCTTTTATTTTCCCTTGTAGGGGCAGAAATGATCTAATTGATAACTTGAGATGTTTTTATGGCAGGGGGGTGCAAAATAAGAAATTACTGCTCCAGGATTATCCTCTATCTGAATAGCTCTCACTTGTTACCCCCACTTCCTAACTGCACATCATGTAAAGAGCACAGCTACAAGGTCTTTAGAATTCACTACCAAAGCTAAACGGGTAACATCATCTAACATGTGAACAAATGCACTAGAGGATTCACAAAGTGATTCCTGAGGCTCTGCAAATCCTGTACATGACCTTGATTCCCCTCGATAGATCAGATATTTTTGCAGGGGCAAGAAAAAAAAAGAAAATTAAAAAAGAGAGCAGCATAGGAAGAAAAAGAAGCATAGTGCAGAAATATCATTTGCTAGTAAGTAAATAATGTTACCTTGTCATATAATTCAGACTTAAGATTTCCAATCTCTCTACCATCCAGTTCAGAGACCGTTATTAAGTTAATCAAAGGATCCGGAATGAAGGACTCTATTGTCTGTTTCAACCATCTTGACCTCAAATCATCATACTCGTTACAGTGAAACTGACCTTAGAAAATTCAAAAAATGAAGTAAACACCCTAAAATAAGTCTGGTTTTTTCTGTTTGTTGTTGTTTGGTTTTGGTGTTGTTTTTTTTTTTTTTTTTTCACAAATACAAGGATTTACACTGATTTCAGAAGTTCTACTGCTTTACCATGACTGCCATAGAGTTTACACTGTATGTGCTTATGTTATTGCACATTTTATAACACTACTGAATTTTTATAAACCCGAGTAAATTTCAACATGCTCCTGCAGAGGAATCCATAACTATTTATTAGCAAATACTTACTGTAGCTAGACTTCCACAGCAAAACAAACTTTAAACATGATCCAGATCCAAAGATCAGTGCTGAGTGAGTGCCTTTCTGGGCTCCTTGAGCCACTGTCTAAATTAAGTACACGCTCCTTATTAATTAATTAATTGCCTTTTAAATAAATAAAACATCAGTTTTGTGTTTCCTAAGCCAAGCAGTCCAACCCCTTATTTATCTGAAATTTAAGCTGTGTTTTAACAAGTGTCTTTTGGTTGCACTTCCTTTCGACAACATATCCAAAGTAGCTACCCCTTCAGAAGAAACACTGCTGTTGCTTGTACCCAGACCAGAAACACAGCATGATATTTTTTCTTCTTAGTCCTGTTTTCTAATTTAGTAACATTTCTATTTTCATATCTCCACAGGTTGTCCTAGACCATGTTTGCCACACACAATACAGTACATCTTAGCATTCACTGAGGTATATTAAGAGTCAACCTCCTTATATCTTATTTTATCAGCAACAATTTGGTTACCTTCAAAAACAGCCATAGGATAAAAGTATTTTTTTTTCAAACCTTTTGAAAGGGCAATCCACATTTAATCCACCTCAGTGGCATCACCTCATTCTTCTAGAAGAGGAAATGAGAACCAGCTGTAATCAACAGGTGCAGGTGGCTATAGTAATGGACTCATCAGTAAGAACATAAGGTGCTGCGAACATTTTGAGACAGTTACTACCCAAGCTAACATACAAGCGTGGAAACAACAATCCTAGCTCGCTTTAACTTCCTGGCCTGGAAGAACTGAGCTGCTGCTTGCTGTTGCCTTCTAAACACTGTGATTATCTTAGTGTCCTCCAGCAACATCCACGGATTGAGACACAGAGCTTTTTAAATACTGATATAAACCAATTCCTCATGATAGGCTTTTCCCCTCTACCTAGATTTTGCATATTTAATTTGTTATGCTCTGTTTTACATCAGTACACTTAAATTTACTTATCCTATTTGCACAGAACTGGCCAGAGAGGTAGCAGAGGAAAGAAAAAAAAGAAAAAAAGTGCTCTTAAGATTGCAGATTACTTACCTCCCTGTGCCAGCAAATCTACATGATTTTAAGTAACTTTTTGAGAAGTAACAATAAAGGAACCAGTGGAGCAAGAAAAACATAGAGCTGCTTCACTTTCATCTGTCAGTGTGCAGTAACCTATACTTAAGTAACTACTGCATTTTTCATCCTCTTTTAGGTAAATATTTTTCATAAAAATCGTACTAAACAGCATGGAACTACTTGGAATATAAACTATTGTTTGGTTTTTTGCCCCCAATCCAAATCTTGTACAGAAAACAGGCACAAGTGAAATAGGCTAGGCAGAGAGCCAGGGATCAGCTTCTAACAGCACCTCGATACGTTACCTGGATAAGCACACTGCAGTATAGCTACTGATTTACCCCCTGGTGCAGCACAGAGATCCAAAACGTCTTCCCCATCTTTCACTTCTAATGCCAGCACTGGCAACAGCGAAGCAGCATTCAGCAGATAATACTCTTTCAGTTTACCAGCCTGGTGCTTTTGCGCAGGGAATCTCCCAGGAGTTCTCCTGATGTAACACTTCAGTGATGCTGGAAGATAGGGCAAAGGTCCTTGAAAAGCAGGATGATATCCCTTCACATGCAAGGTGTTCTCCAGTTCAGCAGACTGGCTGAACTTGTTAAGCAGGACAGCATACTGCCAGTACAACGGGCATGTGAGTACATCTCTAGATTGAAAAAAGGAAAAGCTACTTAACTTGGCAAATAAGCTTTCCACAGCGTAAGAAGCCTTTTCTTACATGAGAGTAATGATCGCATCATTGGATGATTCTGGTACAATCAAAAAGGAATCTTTTTGATTAGACACAATTAAGTAAAGTATGCAGGAAAATAATTTCAATAGGAAATCAAGCCACCATTTTCTCTAATTATTGCATTTAAAACACTAACTTCTTCTAAAAGGAGATGTTATCTATTTTCCCTAATTTTTTAACAAATTACTGTAGAAGTTATAAATTATGAAGCATAATGCTCTGACTACAAAGTACTTCCCTAGGGACAAAGAACAACTGTAATATTAGTTGTAAATATCACAACGAAAAGAATCACATCAGGTTTGCAATGGTTATTCCAGACAACACTGTAAAATGCAGTTTTTACAATCATTCTTTTCTATATTTCCTTTTATATTCTGCAACCATTGGGACAGAAAAACTGAAACTGATAGATATTCCTGGAAGACAGCCAAAGACCAGTGCTTATATGGTAGGAGCACACTTGTTCATATTTTGGTTCACTTTTTCAGACCTTTCTTACATGGATTTCCCCCATTTTCTATTTGAATTTATCTCATCATTTCTTCATTTAGCCTCAAATGTACTCCTCAGGAATATTCCCTGCCTAAAAAGAGAAATATGCACTGAACCAACCTAAAAGAGTTTTTAGGTGGATTCACTTAAACTAGTACTGTATATCTATGCTTTAAAAAAAAAAAAAAAAAGTAGACACTTATGTTAAACTATTTTTAAATCCAGACAGTCTATACCAAAGAGGGCACTCAGAGGAATCCCATGGTTTCTAAGACCTATCACGTAAACTGCCTTTCCCTTCAAAGTAACATGGCACTGACCATAGGAGCACTTCTCACACACTTCTGGTCAAAATCAACTGCTTTTGTTCTTTTGCTGAAAAGTATATAAGCTGAAGACTGAACTTCTCCAGAAAGGGCTCTTCTGCTGGCTTTCCCATGAGCGACAACCACCAGCTAGCAGCGAAGGGATGACGTCTTCTCTCAATACAGTTCTTTGTCAGCTTAGTGACCAAGGTCTGAATTAAGCCATAACCTTTTCTGCATATGTTGTTAACATTCAATTTCTTCTAATGAAAGAAATCAGTGGATGTACTTCTCTCCTAATATCTTTGTCCCAGTAACTCAAGATATTATACAGTTGTAGAAAAAAAAACCCCTAGCAGCAGCTGTTTAGTATAATGGGATGCTTCTTGGACCACATTTTCACAAAACACTAAGATGGCTGTCTCCTTGCTGTGCGTATGTATACAGGAGAACAGAAACTTCATCATGTCAGAAAAATCACGTCAAAGAAAAAACAAAAAAATTCCAAGTTTTAGTTTTCTGTTATATCACACTTTTATGCTAGTTCTAACCTGAAAATAAACTGAAGCAGTTGCTACAGTCCATGAGTCTTTTAAAAGTTATTTTATGAAGCACTTAAAAAATAACAGAACCTCTCCCCTCTCCCTCCCCCATCTCCCCAAAACAACAGACCTGACACTGGTCCATGTATCTCCCAGTTCCGTTGTGTACTGCTTCTCAAAATGATCCAGAACAACTTGACAAATCTGCTTTTGAAGTCTCCCTTTCGTTTTATTTTCCAGCTTCAGAGAAAGAAGGAAAAAAGCAAAGTAGTAAAAACAAATTAAAACCTCCCTAGTTCTGTCTAGAATTATTAAAAGAACATTTGATCAATTTAAATCAACACAGTATCAGTGATATTAGGATGCTCAAATATCAAAGTCACATCACACAGGTGATCAAGACATAACAGAAATCTCAGAGAACAAATAAGTTAAGCTCACATACTCTCTCCTTCCCTTCCCGTGAAGAGGTCGTTCAAAGCCTTTTGATAATACTCCTTCTCTGCATCCACTATGCTATTAATACAGCGGTTCCTGTGACTCTGACACACCAGGAGCAAAACAAGCAAGGCACGATGCACTATGATCACCTCTGCCTATGTGCTTAACTAAAATAAACTAATTCGAATCATTGTGGAAGTCGGCTGGAGTTGAACTGCAAAGCACTGCAACAACTAATTTCATAGAATCACAGAACAGTTTGAGTTGGAAGGGACCACGGAGGTCATCTAGTCCAACCCCCCTGCAGTAAGCAGGGACAGCTTCCACTAGATCAGGTTGTCCAGAGCCCCATCCAACCTGACCTTGAATGTTTCCAGGGATCTACCACCTCCCTGGGCAACTTGTTCCAATGTTTCACCACCCTAAGTGTAAAATATTTCTCCTTTGTATGTAGTCTGAACCTCTCCTCTTTTAGTTTAAAACCATTACTCCTTCTCCTATTGCTACAGGCCCTGTTAAAGTTTATCCCATCTTTCCTATTTATTCCAGGAGTAAGGAAAAATAAATCAGCTATATTTTTTTTTATTTTTTTGAACCTGTGACAACTTTATATTTTATTTAAGGGGGGAGGAGAAACACTTTTGTTTTCTAAGCAAACTTGCGCTATGCAGAAGGAAAACCCCGAAGGGAAACACTGAGTTTCGCTGGATTTCCCTCCCTAGGGGCACGACACAGACCCCGCTCCCCTCCGCACAGGCACCCCCGGCAGAACCCGCTCGGCTCCGAGTTACTTCCATGACCTATCAATTTATCAATTAAACACCGCAGGGCGTTTGCGGGTCCGGTTTTCTTCCCCCCGTCACCCGGCG
>NW_010125692.1:42648-46277 GCF_000699245.1 Pterocles gutturalis | reverse complement strand
GGCTGGGCGGAGAATGGATTGAGAGCAGCACTGAGAAGAAGCAAATGTATGTATAAGCCAGAGTTGTTTAACCCACCATGGATATCCTGCTCCTTCTCCTTTTCCCTTGTACATGGATGTACATGCATGTGTGTGTGAGCTTGAGTCTTACACTTGTTTCATATGATTTATGTGTCTGCTGTGTAGTTCACGAATGACAAGGAGAGCAAATCCCATAGCAGTCTCTTAAACAACTCAATAGAAGGGACAACATTTTCATTTTATTGTGGTTCATAAAATTTTATGGGTTGGAACTTGTTATTTTTGTTCTGCAGAATGAAAGGAAGTGGAGATTTTTTTATTATTATTTTTGCAAATCTGCAGTCGCTAATGGAACAGCTCGTAAACACACAAGCCTGATTGCCTTCCTCTGCAGGGAGCTGGGCATCAGGGCAGAAAAGGTCAGAAGGGAAAGGAAGAGAAGAAATCCTCCTCCCTTGAACATCTAGGAAGAAATTCTTTATTGTGAAGGTGATGAGGCACTGGACCAGGTTGCCCAGAGAAGCTGTGGATGCCACCCCTGGAGGTGTTCAAGGACAGGCTGGATGAGGCTTTGAGCAACCTGGTCTAGTGGGAGATGTCCCTGCCCATAGCAGGGGGGTTGGAACTTGATGATCTTTAGGGTCCTTTCCAACCCAAACCATTCTATGATTCTGTGTTACTTTAAATAAAGTCCTTTTCTTTCCATCAGGATTTTATTAGTCAACACAGTGCC
This sequence comes from Pterocles gutturalis, assembly GCF_000699245.1. Classification (NCBI taxonomy): domain Eukaryota; kingdom Metazoa; phylum Chordata; class Aves; order Pterocliformes; family Pteroclidae; genus Pterocles; species Pterocles gutturalis. The sequence goes on along the minus strand of NW_010125692.1, from coordinate 45,523 downwards.
AGAGTAGGAGAGGAGAGTAGCACATCAGTCCCTACCACAGACAAAACCTGTAAGGATGTGTCTACTGGCTGCTTATTGTGAGTGGGGAGGAAGGAATTTAAAAAAAAAAAAATATGCTAAGCCAAGTTACATTCAATATAAAAAAAAAAAAAAAAAGGAGAAAAGCCAACCCTGTTTGTGAGTGAAATAAAGCTGCAATGTTTTGGTTTACTGCCATGCTGTGGAAAACACAGTACAGCATCTAAGCCAGGCTTCTTTTTCCACAGCGTGGCAGTAAAGAGAAGCAGCACAACTGCAACCCACCTTGGGATGCAGAGTGACAGAAGGGCAACTGGACTACTTCAACTACTACTCAAACAAGAAAGACACAGTTTAAAAAGGAAACTGATCACGTCACTTACTGGAGAGAAGGGAAGATAAGACTCGCTATTTAAAGGCAAGGTTCCCCATCATCTTCCAAAGGATGCAGCTCTTCTTCCTTACCATCCGTCTGTTTCTGGTTTTGGCTCTGACCAAAACATTCACTCCACTGAAAATGTAGACTACAGACTTATGCACGATAGCATCTAGGACAAATAATTGCAAAACCAAGTACCTTTCATTGTTTGATGTTAATCTAAAAGAGCTATTAAAACAGTTTGGCTAAAACCTTGCTCCTCCACAGCAAGTCCTTCAAGCACATCACAGACAGGTCTGCCTCTCTGGTAGTTTCTGTGGACTCAGCCCTGTGACAACAACTCATGGTGTTCAGCATGACACCTACTAGCCTGAGTCCTCCCATTCACCAGGTGGGACACCAGCAGCCTTGCTCATATTGTTTTCAGGATGGGGCTAGGGCTCCAGGTCTGCATACGAAAAACTATTATTCTTAAACCATCATGATTTATCATTGAGAATACTTAACTTAATTCACACAGTTTCCATTACTAAAGCTCTCCTATAGATTAAAGAAATAACAATCCTAACAATTAAAATTAATTGCCTTTTGTGTCAATGAGGACTGCCCTACTTCCCTCTTCCTGGGGCTTTGACTCCTTTGATCTATATATCTGTTACAAACATGAGTTGCAGGAGTGGCAGGTTCAAGTAGGAACGAAGCAAATAATTTCTGAGTGGAATGAAGCCGAAACTGGCAAGCAGCCGAGATGCCAGCCTGAACTGTTCAGAAAAAATAACAGTAATAACAATAACAATTTTTATAGTTACCTCTCCAAATAATCCTCCCAAAAAAGCTTGGCTGGGAGATTCTGCATCAGGCTGTATCACTGGCAAAACACCTTTCTGTCACCATACAGTCAACCACAGCTAATCTTGAACAATCACAAGAAATACTCTTTTCCAAAAAAAGGGGGTTTTATTTATTCTTTTTGCACATAAATTTCTAGACAACCTAATATTTTGCATGGGAAACTAGCCTTTATTCTACTTTTCCCTTTTTTTCCACACCCAACAACTAATTAAAAAAAGATACCAAGTTGAACATCTTAGAAGATTACAGTAACAAATCCAATTTATTATTGCCAAAAATAAAAACTAAAGTGAAATAAAACACAAACAAGAGCAAAATAACAAACAGAAAAAATGAACGTGACCACTAAGGAGAGTGAGAGGAAAGGACAGGTAACACTCAAAATGATAGCAACATACAAGAAAAAAAAAAACCCTTCTGTTCAAAATAAAGGCTTAAATTATACTCTCTCTTTTACTTCTAGGTTTAAATAGATAGATTGATAAGGGTACAAAACACCACACTGCACCGTAATTTTTTACAGAGGAAAACAACATCCTTAGACAATCTTTGCTTGGGGAAAAAATTATAGCACTTTGTGCCAACTATAAGGACTTTCAAAGGTGTTTTTTTGTTTCATTACAATACAGTTATTTGAATCTCCCATTTCTGAACATACAAAGACAATATAATATACAGAGAATTTCTGCTGAGCACAGTAGTTTTGGGACGTATGACCTATTTTTTCTTTTAGGTTCAGAGGTTAAAATATCCATTTCATACAGGCTAGTAAACACTGCATCATTGGTGTTTCCATATTTTCCAATAAATGAGGCTTTGAGAGCCTAAACAGTGTAACAAATATATGAACTGGTTTCAGTATCAAAAGAATATGAAGTCATACTAACAGATCCAGGTAGAAAGCAGAACAACCCCTTAAACTGTCGAGCTACTACCTTTAACATCTTATCACAAAAAAATGCTGAACCACCCCCTTTCCTCATCACTTCATGGCTCCTTCTTTCCCAGTGTTATGAGGTTTACTTTGCTGAGAGTTGGACAGAGGATAGAAAACATGCATGGCTGTCAGAGAGCTACGCACTTACTGGGAGTTTCACAAAAAAGGCTAGATGCCATTTTCAATGCAGCACACAGGTTTCCCGCATCAAATCCAAGACTATTAAAAACCAACTGCAACAAAATACATGACTGACTGCTGCCATTGACCACATTTTATCACTGTGTCGGCTGGCACTTTCACAGTGACCCTGACACTGTAAACCGGGGGTGCTCCCCTCCCTGAGAGGGAGGAGGACTTGGCTTTGAAGATAAATTTCTGGCGCCGCCTCCACCGTGCTCCCCACAGCATTGCATGCCACGAACAGCAGAGGAGCATGAGGGAGGCACTGGCAGTGGGGTGATGCACCGGGTGGTCATGGGGCTGCAGCAGCAAGCCCCGTGCCTGCTCCCCACCCTGTCTCCAATCATTTCCATACCCACAGAAGCATGAAAGAGGGGCAGTGACAGACACTCTTGCACCAAACACTGCTGTCTAGTACTCACTGGAAATTAACTCCTTACTGACTTACGTGACATTCAAACAAAGCAAAAAAAAAAAAAAGGAAGGGGGGGGGGGAGCCGGAAATG
>NW_010125692.1:39051-42570 GCF_000699245.1 Pterocles gutturalis | reverse complement strand
GGGGGGGGGGGAGAGGAAATACCTTCTTCAGTTGTACCCTGAAATGAAATTACCTCCACTAAATGGCTCACTTATCCCAAGCCAGCCTTTGTTCAGCATACCACCTTGCTGCCAGCAAGACAAAGTGGAAAAAAACCGAAACATCTGCTTGTTCAAGAAGTGCAATTCTCCCTCTTATGTGCATAATGTTCTCTTTGGATCTTGGTTACAATTAAAAGTGGGGGAAAATCAAAATAAGAAGCATTAAGAAGAGTGTGGTTTCAGCTCTTCCACTTCCTCCCTCTGAAATGTTGCCATATACACAGTGAAAATTAATTATCACTTTACACAAATAATTTGTATATTTATATATAAATGACATTAATCTAAATTCAATGTCATTGCCAGGTTAGAAAGAACAATTGTTTTAATTAGGGTTTTTTTGTAAAGAATACATACATATACTCACGGATCAGAAGAGACACACACACATTCTCGGACAGATATATATACATATATATTTATCTGTACAATGTACAGATCATATAAACTGTGTTTTTAACCATGAAGTCAGGATAGTAAATAAGTTAGATGTACATGTCTTTTAAAAACTAAGGAAAATCCATGACCTAACTAAAAAAAACACCCAAATATTTTGTTGTGTATACATACTTTTAAATTAAACCTTGCTAGGTTATTTTGCATGCATTTTTGCTATGCTCACATTCATGTTGTCTTCTTATTTGATATTTACTGAGACTGTAAGTGTCACATAGTTAATAACTGTGTCAGATAATGAATGCAAATTACTGTGTAACTAAAAAGATAGGAGAAAAAGCCACCTGGCATAATGCAAAATATCCTCTCATAAATAAGAGGATAATTTATCTTCAGTATCCCACCTTACTGAACAATTCTTAGATCACATTCCAATTTGGTCTATTCCAAGAGCATGGATATTAGGGAAGGTTTCTTACTATTATAAAGTGCACATTACAGGGTAGTGATCTGAACAAGCACATGGTAAGGTAAAAAACGCTTCTTTTGAACTTCTGTTAGATAAATGATCAATGTACTTTTAAATCAGGCTTCTGTATTTCCAACTGACATTAGACCCTTCCCCTTTGTCAGTATACTTCTAGTCTGCGTAAGTAAGGCAAAGTGAAAAGAAACGAAAAAAAAGGGGAGAGGAGAGGGAGAGGAGAGCCACGACAAACCCAAACACAATGCAGGGGAAAGAAGATGAGGGCAGAGAAACAATGATTAAAAGAGTAAAAATGTAAAAATTTCTGCAGCTGCACAAGAGAAAAATCTGCCAACAGTATGGCAAAGCACAACGCTGTACAGAACTGAGTGACTGAGGCACCTTACGTGGCACTGCAGGTCCTGGTGTTTGTATCAGTTGTGGTATTAACACAATGGAGTAACTGCTAATAGAAAGGACTGCTAAGAAACTTTCTATTTACTATCCTGTAAAATCTACACTACGCTGCCAGAATCCTTTTAGAGGGAAAGCTGTTGAGGAAATAAACCTTCAAGCACACACCATCAGGCAAAAGACAACGAGGAACCAAACAATCACCCAGATGACACCACTAAAAAGACACATTTTCCTTGTTCACAAGCTGCAAAACGAGACTCATTTTCTTCCAAGTAATAAAAGAACACAAAACTGGTAAAGAAAATTTCCATGATGCCTAAGACTATATAATCCTAACAACTTTCTTCTGCAATAAAAAAAAATAAATATATAAATAGTAATAATGGAAAACCCTGGGAAATGTAGAGATTTTATTAGTTTTATTAACTAAACAATATAAACTTGAATTATCTCACTTTGTTTATTTGCTAGTTACTAATTTCAAAGTGCCTCTCAGTGCTAATGAAAATAAAATCTCAAGTGCTTTATAAAAGCAATGGGGTTGGCTGAAATAACTAGAGATTTTTACTTTATTTATGTTAAGATGTTTCCTCCTAATTTAATAACTAAATTGTTAATTTAGGAAGCAGTATTACATTTGTATATCTCCTGTATTAGTAATGCCATCAAAATAATCAAAGCCAAACAAACAAACAAACAAACATGAGTATTAAAGTAAATATTCTTTAGGCAATTACAGTTACTTACTGTCACTAGATAGTTATTAAAACCAGGATGCTAGAAACAGGTATATTTAACCTTTTTGCCCTATCTCTAAATTCTTTAACTGTGTGACACAGTGTGACTATTTCTGCTTCATCTCTTTTATTCCTCCTCCACCTACATTTTTTCCTATCAGTTTGCTCTCTCAGCCTGAACTAAATTAAAAAAAAACAAAAACTATTTTGAACCGATTTGAAGCTATTTAAACTTATTACTCCTTCAAGGATATTTTTACTTTAAGCACTTCTGAAGTTAAATTGCTAAGTTAAAATCAAAGTAATGACCCCAAGCAGAGATTACAAAGTTGCAGAGTAAATTCATATAAATAAAATTGGTCTGAATTTTTGCTGAATGATAGTGCCTTGCTTAAATCTTGCACTGACACTAACCATGCCTTGTGGTTCTAAGAGCTCATCACTTGTATTAAGAATATCACAAAGTGAATGAATACCAAACAAACACAATCAGAACTTTGCCCTCAAAGCTGTGAAAGCCTCCAATTTCCTAATATTTCCAGGCCACTTGATTGACTGCCTCACAAAACGTAAATGAAACTGACATGAAACAACTGCCCTGTTTAAATCCTAGGGGCAGTTTGTCTAACCTTCTGATCCCAGGGGATCCTACAGCCACTCAAGCACCTGTCTGTGGTCACTATCTTGACAACCTTCACAAAAATTCTCTTCCTGGTTTATGGGACCATCTAACACATTCACTAACATGATCCATATTTTACTCTCATTTATGACATCCAGCACATGCAAACCCTACTCTCATTTGCAAATGTAAAACAATTTTATTATGTGAATGTTCTATCAGCATCTTCTACCTATAAGAAAACCAAATATTCCAACCAAGTCAAAACACTTGATATCTCTTTATGTATCACCTCACTTTTAAATTATTTAAACTCACAGAAACAATCATAGCCAAAGCAAAAATCCAGCATGTGTGACTTGCCTTACAAAAAAAAAAAAAAAAACCCAAACAAAAAAAACCACCACCAACAAAAAAAAACCCAAAAAACACCTACACCTGGAATTATTAGAGGTTAAATCAATTTTTGTTCTCAGAAAGATCATCCTCCCCATTTTACTTAAGCCAATGGCATTTTTTTCCACTGATTTCAATGAGATCATGAGTTGGACTTAAAAACTGCAAAATAACAGATCTTGTAGTTTATTATCCACCCTTGCTGCCAATTTTCTCTCTTAAAAAGAAATAAAAGAGATTTTCACTGTTAGGCCTTGTAAATGATTCACTTTGCCAATTCTGTTCTTAATTGTGGTTACCAATTTCAAATACATTCATATGTTTTATAAAAGCCAATTTCCTTCTGTCACATTAGATACTCCACAGCATACAGGTTTGCAGGGACAAAAAACCATTTTTTTCAC
>NW_010125692.1:0-39014 GCF_000699245.1 Pterocles gutturalis | reverse complement strand
GAACCTAGAAGGTGCTCCATCAGTATCTTAAAACCTCAGTCTCTATTTGCATTATAAGATAAAACAAAAACTACAAAATCCAAATGTCTGAAGGATAGGGAAAAAAAACAGATTCAATACCTGTAAAAAGAGAATTTGCACGTAAGTCTTACTTTTCCCCTATTAAAAAACAAAAACCAAAAAACCTCTTTTCCTTGTTGTTGGGTTTGTTTGGTAGCAGGCAGGGGCCACAGCAATGGCTCCTGTCAGTAACCCCCAGCTCCCAGTCTGCTCTGGCAGCAAGAGAGGGGCTACCGTGGTGGCTCCTGTAAATGCCTCCTAAGGGTTCACCCCCACCCCTGGCTCCATGGTTTAGTAGCCACAGGGGTGGGGGAAGGAGTGCTACTGAGATGGCCCCTGTCAGAAACTGCTGGAAGTTTCCCCAGCTTCAGGCTGGACCCACCCCTGTCCAGGGCTGAGTTAAGAGGGGGCACAAGGGGGGGGGGCTGACACAGCCCCGGGCAAGGGCCCAGCACAAGCAGACCGGCCCGGCTGTCCAGCTGCCTGCCCGGCTTCTCCTGTAAGCCAGCCTGCCACAGCTCAAGCCTCTGCCATAGCTCACCTGAGAGTCAGTTTTCTCGAGAGCCGATGGAAGAACCTGCAGCGGAGAGAGAAGCAGGATCTGAGAGACAACTACACAGACACGCCCGTCAGTGAAGAGAAACAAAGAGGCACCCCAGAGATCCCCTGTAGCGTGGAGACCATGAGAAGCTGAAGTAGCTGTACCCAAAGGAGGCTGTGAATTTTGAGGAAAAAAAAAACATGCCGGAGCCAAGCAGTTGTCAGGGGGACTGCAACCCCTGTGTGGGAAGGACTCATCTTGGAGCAGTTTGTGAAGGACTCTCCTGTGGAAGGACCCCACGCTGGGGCAGGAAGAGACTGTGAGCAGTCCTCCCCTGAAGAGGAAGAAGCAGCAGACTGACTGCCCCCCCCGACTCCCTGCCCCCCTGCACTGCCGGGGGAGCGGGAAGATACAGAAACCAGGGGCAAAGCCTTTGGGCCTGGGAAGAAGGGAGGGGTGGGAGAGAAGTGCCTTTCTAAGATCTCTCTCATTATCTTGTTTTGCTTTTGATTGTAAATAGTTAATAAATTTTTTTCTTTTGTTTTCCCAAGTCGTGTCAGTTTCTCGCCAGTGACCATAAGTGGTGAGTGTGAACTCTCCCTGTCCCTGCCTCAGCCCACCAGGTGTTTAACAAAAGACTGTCTGGAGACCTTTTAAAACTAGGGCAATTGTTTTTCCTGAAAATAAAATAATTTACATTTTGACTATTCCAGTATCATCATCTCTAACTTCTTTCAGTTTAGGACTAGCTGAAAAGCTCTTCCTCAGGAGTTTCTCTCATTACAGAAAAAAACAAGACCACTTACCTAAGATCTTTTTGTCTGAGAAATGGTTTGGCAAGACTGTAGTGTGCATCTTCCAAACACTGATAATATTTACATATAGTCCCATTTTATTCTAAAAATCAGTTCTTTCATTAGCTCATTTATAGCTGTCTTTCTGAAACTTCAAAATTACTTGTTGAACCACAGAAAGGATCTCAAAGGGTCACCTGATTTTCCTCTCATTTGCAATATTAACCACACTTAGTGTAACATCCTCAGGGGCCTCAGTTTTATTATTTCCATGTACCCTCCAGGGCTTCCATTTTCATCCTCAGAGCTCAGTCACAGTTTTTCCACACATTGATCCTGCCCAACGATATAACAGTTCTTGCCTTTTTTTTTTCTTTTAACCTGTGTATTCAGGTGAATGTCAAGTGCAGACTGAGAACACCTTCCATGATGATCCCTATTTTCACTTAAAATGCATACTTACAGTTTTAGATTTAACTCCCTGCCTTCTCAGTCAGAATCATTTAGCCAGTCAATCAAGCGTGTGATTAGAAATAATAAATCACAAGCAATAAATTCTGAAAGATTACATCTTTGCCAAACTGCCTAAGTGTGGCAAACTGCTACCTCTCCTCTCATACTTCTAAAGCAGATACTAAAAACATAGCTCAATAGACACAATTCTTGGACCTTAAAAACTGCACTTGTGACTTACAACACCCAACATCTAAATTCTTGCTTTCAAAAAGGTGCAATCAGTACAGGTGTGGCTCCCCTTGGGTGGATACCTCCTATTAACAACATTGTTGAATTAGCCACAATGAGAAACAAAACATGTGGGGAGACTTTCAGTTACTTTTTTAAAAAGTGAAATTATCCACAAGGCAGAAAATTAATTGTTTTCAAGTAAAAATCTACCACTAATGATAGTAAATATAAAACTGTATGTTAATGACATTAAAGATCTCTTAATCTTCAGGTACCCTCTCTCAGAAATTACTAATCCCTGTGAATTATAGTTGTCAAAAATGGCAAAGCAGAACTTCAGAAAATGGCACCTTTAAGGAGAAAATACAATTATCTCTCTCCTTAGGTTCTTTCCATCCAAAACCAAAGGTCAAAGAATGAGGATTTTTGTTGTTGTTTTACTTAACTAAATGAAGAGCCAAATTCCAATGTCTAGCGTGCAGATTTCACAATATTCAGATATTACTCCACCTTGTTTGTATTAATGATCTCCAAAGAATTACCTGCCTTTATAAAAATCTACCATGCTCAGATTAGCCTTAACAGATCTCTGGCTTCACCCATTTCCTTTGCCATCTATTTCCACTCTTCTACTGATACCAGAATACAAATACAGGATTTAAAAATCATTATTTGGGAACAGCTCTCAAGAAATGTATAAAGCCGTGCTCTTAATGTCAGTTTTTACAGGTGAGATTCCTGGCAGAGAGAAGTTCAAGTGACTTTTACGCAGCAAGCTATTAATCAGAACATCTGGAGGTGCTCACAGTCCAACGACCTTACTTGCTTTCTAGCAATCCTCATACATTGATGTACGAATACTTTTTAAATATTGTCCTTTCTGAGGTTACCCCTGGTACATGTTAAGTGTCCTTTTCAGTTTCCAAAGATGACTATCATACAATTTGCCACATAGTCCTGATCCCCAACTGCTATTCTACCTCAGCAATAGCAGTACCTATTTTTCTCAGGCCAACCTTCGGAGCAATCGAAAGAAGCAAATCGCAGACTGAGCAAACTTCAAAATATATCTGAAAAACATCTCACATCTCAATGTCAAAACTTTAGATGAACATTGGATGTAGAGAAGGATTTGCCACTATCTACCACCTAATAAAAAAAAAAACAAAACAGTACTTAAAGGGAAAACTGCAGCATTGTAGTGCAGTTCCCATATAAAGTGAAAAAACACAACTGCTCCGAAAAATTACGTATCACATTTCCAGAACAGTACTTTAAATCAGAAATGGCACTGAAAACATCTAGTTTGAATGAAGGGGGTCGAACCATATATGGGATATCTTTCAAACCAGCATTTTTTGGTAAATTGCTTTGCTTTTCTGCTTTTTTTTTCCTCAGGCTCTCCTGAAGACAATAAACACTATTTTCTTGATAAAAGGACAATAGGGAGTCTATGTTCTTGTTTAGTGTATAATATAAAATGGCTTTTAAAATGTTTCTAAGGACAAGAGTCAGAAAACCCTTTAATTTAATTTGACTACATATAAAGGTAACTATTGTACTTTAATAACCCAATTCCGGATGTAAGACCCCACTAATAATTTTGTCACATAATCTATGACCAGGGAAATATTTATCTCCCATATGATTTCTTTGTGGGAGTTTATATTCTGTCTGCAACTTTTATTGTCTTCACAGGGGATATATATAGGATCATGAGCACAAATTTAACTTATACCTAGAAATAGCACAATTTTCATATTCATCTAATAAAAAAAAAAAGAAACTTATGTTAACAGCTCTCCAGCTGTCACATTTTATAGCATGTATCAAATTCCCACAAATTCCTACTATCCTATAAAAGGGATAGTTAGCAATATTTTTAAAAAGTCTTCACGTGCACACTGGGCTCTCCTCAAAAGCACTTAACCGCAACAATCTTTCCCCTCCACAAAATCTCAGTCATGCAAAACTTCAGAGATATCACTAGTTTTCAAATATACATTTATAGAAAAATAATCAACAACATAATTTTTGGAAAAATATCTTATTTAAAATGCTGTTAGGTAAGCACATTAATTACTCCTCAAGCGAGCTCTTCAAACACAGTTATCAATCAGTACCATTTTTACTTGTAATCTATTACCCACAGCTTCTACAATTAATAAAGCAAGTGCAATGAAAGATTATTTTTAGGGGATGAAGGGAGGACAACATGACATGTTCAAGATAAAAAGTAATCAAAGCAGACAGATTTCTTTATCTAAAACTCAATTGAAATCCAAGAATATAAGAAGGAGAACAATTCATTCTAGAGCTTGACAGCTTTTTTATACAAATTTGGAAAATAATCAGGAGAAAAGAAATTCAATTATTTTATTTGCTGCCCAAGCTGTCCCCTACACAGATTGAAAAAAAAAAAACCAAAAGTTTCAAAAAGAACTGCACTTCCCCTTCAGTTATATATACAAAGCAAATGATTTTTGGGCCCAACTCCAAAATCCATAGACTAGTGAAAATAATCCTTTTTCACCTAAAAAAGTATCAGTGAAGTCAAAGAATAATAGCTACTGGATTACACAGCTGATTTTCATTACTAAGCCTTTAATTAAGTCTGGTTAGTATGTTCTGTTGTTAACATTCAATAATATTTGAGAATAAAAAATATTATCTGACTTTCTTTTGTAGGAGAAAAGGTATTTCTATCCGATTTAATGATTATGTCATACTCTTAATTATAGCAATGATCATACACACACCTTTATACTCATTTCTTATGACAAAAACAAACAGAAAAAAAAAAACCACCCAAAAAGTTTTTAAACCTTAGTGGAGAAGTAAAAATTGTCACAGGTGGTGAGCATATCCTGCCACACCATTTGTGGGCCTCCAGTTCGGGGGAAAAGAAAAAAAAAGAATAAAAGACCTTGACATTAACTAAATCATGTGAAATATATGGCAATGTACTCTTTCTACTAATCTTCATTGGTAATTTATAGCTGCAGGACATTTGTATATTTAACAACCCATCAAAGCATTCGAGAGGAGTCAGTCCTAAGTACTCATTTAAGTGAAATTAAACATAACCTTCCATAAAGTACTATGCAACATGAATGGGTGGGCAAGCTTGTGAACAGCTACCACTATAGCAATTTATAGTTTGTAATCCTGCCTTATTACTTCCAAAAACATTAAAAAAAAAGCACTTGGCAGCTACAAAAAATACTTAGTCCATGCTATAAATTTCTCTGGCAGAAAAATCTTTTACATCCCTGAAGGATGCACTAATTCTTCCTTCTCCAGTGGAAAAAGATAAGCTAAATACAGAAATACACCACGTCCCTTTATCTGCAGGATAGTATTCCCTGCATGTTTTTCTCCCCAGCTATTTATGAACTCTGCACAAGCATAAGCCATAAGTAAGGCCAGTAAGAATTCAGGTAAATGCCATGGAGCCATCCAGACCATCCAGATATGCAACTCCCTAGAAGCAATCTATACACTTTAATAAGTATGTCCTCCCCCTAAAGACACCTCTCTCTTTCTCCAAAATCAAGCACAGAACTGTATTGTTAGATACAAAAAGGAAAAATACAACAACCGAGAAAGGACGAGAGGAAAACTACATGTGACAGAAGGTACCTATTCAAATATACATTTTAGTTACGTTTCTAAGATAACTAGTATCATTTTAAAAGCAGCCAAGAAGGCAACGGGCAGCTTCTGTAATTTAGCATGCCTCTGGAAATATCTGTCCCAATTTTAATTGTTTTTTGACCTAGGAAGCAACCCCCACCCCTCCAAAAAAAAGCACAGACGCACATGCGCATGCACGAAACAAAACAAGAGCAACTTTCATATCAAGATGTTTTGGGATTTATACCCAAGAATTAATAACACCAAGCAGTATGGGAGGTAGTATGTGAAAAATTCATAAAAGAGACCTGAAAAAAACCCTGAGGATTAAAATAAAAAATAATGTCTAAATGTGCTTAAGGAGAGCAAAACATTTTTTCGAAGCCTCCACCTCCCGTACAGTGAGCTGACTAATTGCAGGACAGGCAATGCTGGGTTAATTTCTTTCTCGGGTGCCAGCAGTGCACTCCCTCTGCAGTGATAGCGTGCAGAGGGCAAGCCCTGCACTCACGAAAAGATTTGATGCTCCAGTGAGCCTGAGAGGTTGAAATGGCAGTCAGGAGGTGGAGACACTGTCTTAGAAGTACACCCTCAGCCTCTCCTGATTCAGGGCAATAGATGAGTGGTTTGGACACCCTGCACAGACCCCTCTGGGCACAGCACTATAAGGTCTTGTGTTTTATGTACATTATGAGTAATTCACTCATGTTTTACCATTCCAGGTAGACTGGAGTGAGTTGAGCTGGAGGCCAGAGAACATCATGGCTGGAGCACAAGTCCTGCGAAGAGAGACCAAGGGAGCTGGGCCTGTCCACAGGGAGCAGAGATGACTTTAGGGGCACACCTGTCAGCGTTACAGACCTCCCTCCAGCCTGCATGGTCCTGTGATCTGAGATCTGACTGTCATCCTTTTGACAGAAAGCTCATTAGCCATCTACCACTATGTCCCAGGCCAGACTCTCACCAGTCACCCCAGAGCACACCTCTCCAACCAAACAAAAAATGTCAGATTTCACAACATTTCCCAGTGTTAACTCTACTCATAAATATCGGCTACTATTGGCTAAGTGGTAAACAAGACATATCCACTATAACTGAGTACTAATTAACAATTACAACAAAGTACTAAATGACCAGAGCCTTCTCCTTACAGTCTAACAAGGAACATGGCTGGACAGATTTGAGAAAACAGAACCCTTCTTTATTTCTGGAGAAGTAGAAAGGAGACTCTACTTTCATATACTTACATATTTATAGCTACTACATATATAACTATCTCACAAATATACAATACATACATACAAATTTACATTACAAATAATATATATAAAAGTGTGCCAGAAACAGAAAACTCAAAAAGAAGACCCAAAATCTTGGAGTGCTGAAGTCCTGGGATGTAACTGATACATTAAGAAACCCACACATACCAGTAGCCCATACCTGAAGATGTTTCATAGATTGATACATCCAATTTTAAGAATTTTTGATTGAATACCTAACTTCTAAATGCATTTACTTATATTTGCTGATTCACTAAGCTCTATAATACACAAGAAATGGTAACTGCACTTTGAGTTATCAAAGCAGACTACACATCTGGATTTTTCAAAATTCTGGCACAAGAGAACTTCCCTGACACAACCTCTAAAACTCAGCCTGTCACCATTACCATTACACCTCTGCAGCTGGGATATGAATTTCTGCCAGTGCTAAATCCTTCATTCACCTAGAAGACTACAAATATTTTTCTTTAAAGTAGATGTTTTGAATAATGAATTATAAGATGGAAGCCAAGGATGAACAGACCCTGATTCATACCACAAAGTTTTTTCTTCTTCCTCCTCTTCTGAAGCCAAAGGTAGACTGGTATCTTGATTTGGACACTGATATTCATATACTTGTGTTACAGAAAGAGTCTACAAAAATGTGAGTTTGTATAGCAACTTTATACACACAAACACATGATCATGTGCCTGTACAAATAGATACAAACATATAAATGGTACCTACCTATCTGAAAACACTGATTTCCTTATTCTGGAACATAAAAGTAATTTCCAGTATGCAAATCACTTTGACAAATTCAAATTCTTCAAAAACTTTTCCAATTGAAGAAGAATTGCTTCTTAATATCATATCCTTACAGCTTCTGTTTAATCCAGTGACAGACAAAAAGGTTGTATGAGGATTTTCCTTCCTCAGTGTCTAATTACATTTCTCTCTCCTTCTGCCTCCCTAATGTTGTGGCACAGGACTTTGTTATACTTAGTATTTTCAGGAGGACAAAAGTTCCCTACTTCACAGCTTATTATAGTATTTTATACCAATATCACCAAAGAAGTGATAAGGATTTGTGTTGCTTAATTAAATGTTACAAGGCTGCCTTTTCTAGATGAAATATATTTTTACATTTTTTGTCATTTTTATTGTCATAATAATCTTTGCAAGACTTCCTTAATCTCTCTTTTGTCTTTTCTTGCTGTTTGTTTGGGTCTTTTTAGCAGAATTAATGCAGGAAATGTTAACAAGACAAGCTTATTAAAGCACAGGGATGAAATGATTTGGGATCTCTGCACTATTCCTAACAATGGACGGGGATGAAACATTCATTTTCTCTGCTTAAAAATAATAATAAAAGTCACTAGACACTTTATCACCTGAAGAATTGTCACAGAACGAGCATTTAGCGTGCAAATACCAGCATTAGCACTACCTCTGTGTATGAAGGTAATATAAGCAAAGGTTTCGTTAAATAGTTCATAATCATTTACAACATTCACAATAAAGTGTATTACTTAGCATGAAAATACAGAATCAGTTATAGTGCATTAAAACACTATGTTTGTGTCAAGGACACCAAAAATAAGAGGTGCATCAATGTCTATCAAAATAAAACTGAGGTGCACAAATGTTTCGCTATTTCAGCCAGGCATCCCTTGTCACAATATGTCAACTTCAACCACACCTGGAGTGTTTACTACCTGCAGCCCTTGTTTCACAAGACTGGTGAAAGTCCTGCTCATTATCACTATTCACTGCCAGTTACACAAGAGGTCCAACTTGCAGCTAAAGACTGGTTGCCTCAAAGACAAATACTGATAGAAAAAAACTTGACGTACTTAGAGACCAATAATACAAACCACAATAACTTCCTGATTAATTTACTTTGTTCCGCTGACTATCTTCCTTGTTTCTGTAGTGAAATATCTCTTTTTATCCTGATGATAATAAGCAAAAAATGTTGGATATTTTGGCAATTAGGACATTCACCTAGAAAAAGCAGCAACAAAGGAATTGCTGCTGTTCCTAAATAATTTAGTAATAAACTTTTACAGACTTTATTAGATACAGGCCGAAGCCTAAAACAACGAGCAGTGGTGTTTAATCAAAAGTTTATTTCTTTTCATATTGGAGAAGCAATCATTCCTCCTCTGCCATATCACTGTGTGAGATGCATTACCATACAAGACACACATGTAGCATGCTGGAGAAGCAGAAAAATAAAACTGCTGTCTTAAAATAAGGAAAAGCCCAAAAAAGGGAGGGGAAGGCAGAAATTAACCTTTAAAATGGCTCATATTTGTAAGTCACAAACATTCTTTAAAAAATATTTCAATACTTATGTCAAAAATGAGATATTCATTTGCTTTATAAATTATCAGAAGCTTCTGTAAATAACGTAACTGATATTTTCAAATAATTGAGTGTAATTTATATTGTACTAATTTGCATTCAAGATGGCCAGAGTATTACAAAACTCATTCCAAAATAGGGCAGACTCTGGATTATTTTTCTGTGTGAGAGATTCCTGTGTATGATAAAATGGTCAGAATTTCTGAAGGTCTGTAGACTTATAAAATATTCCTAGTTATGCAATTCTCTGTACTAAAATGACTAGGGCATTATGACCCTTTTGCCATCCACTGATACCTTTCATCACACCATCCAAAATCATGCAGGATTCACTGTAAACTACCCCCTTTCTGAGAACACAAACTTTTAATTCCTCTGAAAGCTTTATGGAAGTGGTTTGCGACAAAATGCTAAAACCTTCAAGTCCTTGCTAGTCACAACATCTGTCTGAAGAAATCCTTTCCCTCTCAAATGATAAATCAAGCCCCTGACACGATGCCCAGTGCCAGCCCATTACCCTGCCTTCTCCAGGAGGCCACATGGGTGGCTCAGCCCAGGCAGCCTGAGACAGCTGGAGCTGCCTCACTCGACTTTTGCAGCATATTACTTCTGCTTTTCTAACTTTTCCACTACTGAGCACCATCAATTATGCCCTAGAATAACAGAGGCTTGGCTCAGCAATGTAACATAAAGGCCGATTATGAGTGTAAATAATTTAAACACCTGCGTGCCATGTTTCTTTTAGTAGTGATACGCGGCTGGCGGATGCGATGCACTCATAGGGAAAGCTCAGCCTTTTAACGTACTAACAGCTCTGTCATTCAGATGATGGTGAGGGCCTGCTTCAATGCCGCTGTTGGTTTAATAACAGAGAGAGTTAAAAAAAGAGTTTCTTAATTGTAAAAGAGAATCACTGAGGTTCACACGTGAGAAGATGCGAGTTTCAAACTCTATGGTCCAGGGAAGCTGGCAAACTCTACTTGCATCTCTGATACATAGACTCCCTCACCTGTAACTCATTCAAAGGAAAGATTAAAAAGGGGTTTTCAGGTGGGGAATGCAATGTTAAAGTTATAAAAGGCAGCTATAAAACAACCTTCCACTTAAGACTGGAAGAGAAACCTGCCCTTTTAAGGAACAGCAACTTAGAAAAATCTATTTTGTACTACTAATTATAGAGAGTCCATTTTTCTCTCCTAGGCTGTTCAGTACATTGGTGGTGTCACTTAGACGCTGATACAAAATTTTCCAACTTCTATTCCAGAGCACTTAATTTTGCTCCTAGTATGAGACTCAGTGCTATCTCACAAAGATCAAGCACCTGACACCTCCTTCAAAATGCATAGGTAAAGGTCAAAATGGGACCCTGCCAAATAAAAATGGCTAAGGAACAAGTTTGCAGTATCTGGATTAGTGCAAGTATGCTCTGAGTTTTCTACATCCTTTGCATGATTCAGCATTTCTGTCACCAGCCTTCACAGTAATAAGATATGGTACAGCTCTAACATACACTATTTTAAAACAAAACAAAAAAAAAAACTGCAGTTGAGAGAGATGGCTTTAAATTATATTTTTTTGTTTCCTTTGAAAATCCACTAATAATTTGACATTGTAATGTAGGATACATGGAGTGTTTCCACTTGAAAAACATACTCCACAGCCCAGTTAAATGAGTTTTGAACCAAAAACGCGCATTCAGTAACATAGTTCATAGCTTCACATCTGAGCTGAGGGTCATGCTACACAGAAAAACTCCAAACACAAAGGGTGGGGATGGCCAAGGGGACAGAATTAAAAAATATGAAACCATTACATGTAAACTGAAATACACAATCTTTCAAACCGCAGTTTCAAAATTGTGCTGGGATTTAACCGTGTCAATTGAAAGAAAGGGGTGAAGAGGGGCAGTGGGTATTGCGGCCTAAAACAGCAAACCTTAATAGCATCCATATGATTTAGCAAATCAATGTGGCCAAAGTCAATAAATAATAATGCAGTTATTTTCTGAAACAATTTCATTACTTGCTTTGAGCTAACCATTGGTAATTGAGGAAAAGTGTTTTCATATTTCCTCCTGTTAGAAGCATCTTTGCTAAGTTCCCTCCAAATAAAGAGGAGGATTTGCACCTTTATTGTTTTATGAATATTTCAAAGCAACTTCTTTGGAAGGTTACTAGGTTCTTACTGCATATTTTTTCCAGTATTGATCGATGGCAAATAGCCTTGCTTAACTCCTTGTGCACCATTTTCTCCCAGGGCCAGCATATTTATTTGTAACAGAGTTAAAAGAGCACAACAGACTGTAAGAGTGCCACTAAGTTCCTCTCTGGTGAAGACTGCATGCATTACATTGCTGTTATACCACAGCCAGATGACTTGGAAATCTCCATCAAAAAAAGTGCAAACCAAGTATGTCTGTTTATTTATTTTTTACCCAGGAGTTTTATTTTACGCTGACTGGTATGCATCACACGGTCTTCACACAGCAGTTTTTTGCAGCCAAGCATTTTATGTGCCATAATGAGGGCATTTTATAGACACAGTAATTATCATAGATTTTAGGGCTTAGGTAGCTGACAGCCTCATAGTAGGAGACTTCCATACACTTAAGACAAATTTTTCATTAAGTAATATAGATACATTTCAGTACGGTTCCACACAGGCAGGCTGACAGATAAGGCCAAACTTGTAAAACCAGCCATCCATGGGATGAAAAGTCTAAGCAGTGAGCCAACATGTAAGGTAATTTTAACCAAGAAGGATTGTCGTGGACAATATCTCTCTATAGGACAACTGCCATTTGTGTAGTATCACACAGTATGAACAACGATAGTTTACACCATAGAAATCCTTCTCTCCCTGTCTCGCTACGTATGTAATGACAGCATGCTATTATGTGTGTATACAAAGTACACATATTTACAAAAAAAGAGAAATAAAGATGGATGATACACTCAACTCTTTAACATTTTAACCACCCCACAGTAGACCAAAGCATTTTACTTTCCCAGGTGGACTCTATAATTTACTGCTCTCCTTCCTAATTGTAATTAGTCTGTTCTGATGAAAACGAGAGCAGTATGTCCACACCTTCTCATTTACAGGAGCACGTCTTGCAGGTTCCACGGTTTCAGGAATGCTAGATTGGGACAGTTAATTACAATTAGTGGTGTTTACTCTGTTTATGAAGTAGTTTAAGTAGGCACAATCAACGGAAGGTTTAACAAGTATATATGGTTCAGAGATGCTTACAAAAATAATTAAAAGTAGTCATTAAAACCATGTGGGTAGAGCATCCCTGTATGTAGGAGAGAAATACAAGCAACCATGAACAAATTTCCTAAATTCAGAAATCTATGGATGCCTCTACCTCAGTCTGCCCCCTCCTTCCATGTGCGTGCGAAAGTTTGCCTGCCCTACTCATCTGTGAGTTCGCAAACAGCCTTTAATATTTAATTCAGCCCAAAGCACAGAGTGTGCTCAAATTCAATACAAGGAAATGCTTTATCTCTTCCTTCACAGACTAATAATCTGACAAAAACAGAAGCACCAGGGAGTCACGGCAAGTTGTGAGGAAATGACGTACAGACACCTCTCAACACTTTTATTCCTGTTTACTGTTTGGGACACTTGGAGTGAATAAACACCAATCAAGAGCCTTTTGTCCACTGATGCATAAAACCAGACCCAACATCAAGGGCTCGACTTGTTACCAGAGTACTTTTACTGTGATGAATTCTTTGAAACATTTGTCCCTCCTAACTTTTTGCATGTCATTAAAAATTACGTTCCTCATTTTTTTCATGAGGAAATGGGTTTAATTCTTAAAATGGAACAAACATTGCTAATTTAATAAATTTAATAAATTACAAATGGGTAACTATATCCATAGAATGCTTTGAAACAGATTCCTATGAACTGCTAAATTTCACTACATCTTTAAGATTGTCTTAATCTTCCCATATACTGAGACTAATACTATCACCTCATTCCACTAAAGGACACCTAAAAATACCAGCCATTTAAGTGTATCAGGTTGTGTTGCAAGACAGCACATAGAGAACAGCATGGTCTGGACATGCTCATGGAGACATTTAGATAGCAACACCCTTCTCTCCATTAACAGAAACCTGAAAACACAGCCTTCATTAAAGATATGAGACAAAAGTCCAAAAATGAAGAAGTTCTGAAGTGAAATTGCTTAATATTTTATCACATACAGAATGTGATCCTGTAGTTAACAACAGTTGAAGGAAATACATATTAATAAAACAGTTTCTATTTGAATGTTAAACTATTACTTCCACAAGAAGGAGATTCAAAATTGATGGTTAAGTTTATAAATAGTACCTACAGATTATGGTAATGGCCTATCAGCCACCTTATAACTGGTTTTATTTTATCCATCTGATCTAAGCTTATTAGAAGCATTTCCACAGTGACTTCTGCAACTATTCAGGAATACAAACCACATAGAAGGATTATCACGAAAGGAAAACAATTTTTTACACACTTGCTTGTATTATACTAGGATCCAATAATTATTTCATGGCATATATTATTAACTAGGAAAAAATGCGTAAATTCTAATTAAGGGCCGGACCTTTTTTAAAACAAAAACTGGAGAGAATCCATCCAGGCTGTAGGAGCCCTGAGCTAAATGCCCATGACATTTAGAATGACAAGTACTATAATGCTGTTCCATGACTCCATCAGGCTTCTAGACCTGGCAGCAGCAGACACTGTCAGGTAAATTACCGCGCATACGCTGTCTGCTGACACTGAAATAAAAAAATGTGAAAAGGCTAAAATCAGACACATCATGCTGGAAGATGGAGGAAAGGAAATAAAAATATTACAGTGCTATATGCTTTTATATGTTACAAGTAAGCCTTCAAAAATGGTATCTGTTTTTCAAGTCCTGCCTTTGCATGTATCTCTAGCATTCTTTGCTATTAACAAAGAATACCGATAGAAGACAGTGAGTGAGAAATTAATCTCTTAATGGTATTAAAAATTACACCTATCCTAGTACTGGGTAAAAATAAAAGACAAAAAAAAAAAAAAAAAAAAAAAAAGCAAAACCTTGAACATTGAGAAGGAATCCAGATGTTGAACATGGTCTGGGGTATCATAGGTCTTATATAGGAAGTATCACGTAGGAGCTTAAATATTTATTTGCTCAATATTTGGACATGGCAGCAATGCTCAAAGGTGAGAGGATGCACATGGCACTAACTTACAGACCAGAAGTCCTTCTGAAAAAACGCCATTCCTTACATAAATCACACATATCAAAAACTGGAAATATCTTTAAATGATACAAAACAATAATCAAAACCAAGAGCTCATAAAGCAACTCTAATGTTACACTGACATATACAAACACTGTACCATTATTCTAAATAGTTCTGTACACCCTAGCTAACATTCACCCTGATTTGTCATGACACTTGTTAGTTCAGTCTTATATTCACACAATTCTAGGAGAATCAGTGAAATCACACTGATGTCCCTGAAGAGCACAATTGTTATTTTGTGTAACATTACACACGTATCTATAACCAAAATAAAAGCCTAGATGTTCCAGCATGAAGCTACATATCCTGCAACTCTAGCTGAAATGCAGCAGTACATATGCTGGATGTTCTCAGAAGCGTCAGACCACAAACCAGGTTGTATGAAGCACTGTTTATATATACAAAAGTAATCTCTGGCTAAAGTTTTCCACTCTTACAAACTCAAATTGAACAGACAGTTTACTGTTCTGTTATTTATAATGTTATTTATGTTTAGATGTTATTTAAAGAGAAGTTTAAATGTTAAATAAATTGAACATTTATAATGCTGACTCTCATGCAAACTGAATTTGAGGACTCAAAAGATAATACGTAAAATTGTATTATTTCTTAAAAATGCACAAGTTTTACTCACCTTATCCACTTTAATGATTATCACAATTATTTCAATTAGTCTACTCATAAGTATGGCAAGCAGAATTTGTTTCAATACCTGTAACAGTTAAAAACTGCTGCAAGTGTTGCACTGTCTGGCTCACTTGGTCACTGATACCAGAGCTGTTAACAGGTTAGCAACCTGCATCCACTAGTAAAGTCAAGTCCTCTGTCAGTTATGAACATTTTATTTATTTCTTTTCAATTTTGTTATCCTAGTAACACTTACATGCAGAGGAAGAAAGGGTCTGATGGAACTGCAGGAGTGAAACAAAGCTGATCACTGAGTTTTATAATGGGAGTATAACCAAGCAACCATGCTCAGCTGTTTGAAAGGGCCCAATGAAACATCATCTTGAGGTGAACTCTCTCCCTGTATTATTATTCTTAACCACAGAAGTATCTTTCAACACAGCTACTCTACTTGAGAAGTCTGAATATTCAAAGCAAGGAGGAAGAGTTCAGTAGTATTAAAACAAACAGGAGGAGCTATCTCAGTACCCTAGCCATCACAACACATTCTAAAGTAAGAAATTATCATACTAATTTGGTGTAATTCTTTGGTATCAACTATTTATGAAGCAGGGCTGTTTACATACACATTATCAGCATGCAAAATTCTACCACCAATTCATATCTGTTGTTTTTCTTGTAGAGCAATCAAATACTCTTTTTAAAGTTTGAATTGGAGTTTCAGCCGTTCCACAAATTAACTTGCTACAGCTTCCTAGGTTATGGGAGAAGAAACCTCGTGATCAGTAACAACAGAATTAGTTCCATTCATCAAAACTATTCAGCCATAAGACAGTCCAGCTGTATGCTTTTTATCTAAGGCAATTTCTCTCTTTTATGACATGATGCATTTTATTTTCTTATTAAATATGATTTAAAAGAATGAAGTATTCATTGTAGAATTCAAAAGCAAATGGACAGCAACTGCGCTCTCTATCAGAAATATTAACTTCAATGTGAAGAGGCACAAATTGTTTTTTCTGCCATCAGGGGGTCCAAGGATCAAAAAAACAATGTATGTCCATCCAGACAGAGAACAGCTGTTTCAGCTAATAAGACATATTTCCCCCTTTTTGCACAGGACTGCAAGACCAAAAAGCTCTGGCTATACTGAAATCAGCTTTTCAAGCATTTAAATCACTAAGGAGTGCTCCTTGTAAAAACAACTCCAAACCTTGTCTCCTAAACCCTGCACTTCTGTTATTTCAGTGGCTAAAATGTCATCCAAGGAAAAAGTCTTTTCAGAAGTCCACCACTTCATTTCCATGTGGCTCCTCTAGAAGCCATGCCATAATGCAGGTAAAAACAAACCTAAATAAGCAATTCCTTCTGGCTAAATGTTTGCCCTCTGCTAATCAGCAGTATTTTCCAGACTTTCCATCCTGTCCCACACATCCACAGCTACCAATCAGTTCTGCCTGCAATTTTTGTCCTCTATTCCCAGCACTGAAGTAAGAAGAGATCTTGTTCTAGACCTTTGCAGGTTACTTCTTCCTGTGGGGGCAACTACAAAATACTCCGCATACTGAGGCCACAGTTGAAATCCAGTTACATAGAGGAGGATGAGCAAACTTGATTAGCTGCAAAGTGACAGAACCCCCTTACATGCTTCCTTTACTCTCCTCACTCCCCATTCTAACCACCACCACACACCAAAACAAACAAAAACAAAAAACAAACAAACAAACAAACAAAACAAAACAAAAAAAAAAAAAGAAAAAAAAAAAACAACCAACCAACCAACCAAAAAAAACCCACAAAAAACCACTCTCTCTTTGCTCCAGTGATCTGCAGTTTGGGGAATGCTCTCTGCCCCTGCGCAGCCTCTTAGCCATCTGGGCCATGAAGGGCCCTCAATCCCAGCAGTGAATGGTAATTGTCTCAGAGAGCACCCTCACAGGCATTTCAGGCAGTGGGGCTTATTAAAATCCTAAAGGGCAGTAATCCCTGAATGCCACTAAAAAGATCTCCAGCTGCTACCGTTTATGAAGTGGTCTTGACAAGAGACAGAAAAGGAGCAGGAGCTGGGGGGAGAGAGGGAGCTGGGGAGAGGGAGGGAGGGAGAGAGGAAGGGAGGGAGGGAAGAGAAGAAAAAAGAATTTACAAGTAGGCCAGTTATCCAAATAGGGCCCCCATTAGAAGAGTCTCATTTTATCAGCTTAGGCTTTCTTGCCTCAGTTCCCAAAGGTATCTCCATCCCAAACCGGCTTTAAGTCTTCCTTTTACTTGTTCTTGAAGGGGTGGAGAAGCAGGGGGGGGCACACCTCATGAACATGTATTCAACAGAAGATCTAAAATCAGGCAGGAAAACAAGGGAGCCGGATGCAAAACTGAGGTCTGCCTTTTCCCAGCTGGGGTGAAGAAAATTTCTAGACGGGAAAGCATTTAAAAACATTTTTCTCTGTATGTGCACATCTCTCCCCCTGTAACTCTGAGAAGGTCTTTTGATCCCATTAGACTAAGCTGATTAATAAAAATTCAGCAGTTTGCCCATTGCTTCTTCAGAAGTGGTAAAGCAAGCCGAAAGATGCAGGCGGAAGGTTTTTGTGTTGAAGACAATAAGTGGGATGACTTCTTAAATCCTTCGTTGTCATCCTCCATTAGAGATAAATAGACACCTTGGCTGAAATTCTTCAAATAAACTCTGTATTGCCACACTTCTTTATTTTCTATCAACCTTCCTGAAAAGCTTTAACCTTTCCAAAGTGAAGGGACTTTTGTGTGTATGTTTTATAATTCACCAAGGAAGTGAAAGCTTTCTCTCATTTCAGCAATTATTTAGACAAGCTTTTGAAAAGGCATTATTGAACACCTATCTGGAAAAAGGAGGCTGTGGAAAATGAAGAATATGAGCTGGTCAATTGCTTTATTTTAGTACAAAATGCACTCAAAACTGAAGTTGAGTGTGCAATTTGCATAACTTCAGAAACTGCTTAAACAGGGTTTTAAAAATATACTAGAGGCCAGAATTTAAAAATTATACATTAATAAAGTTGAAAGCCATTACATGTATGCTTTTTTAAATACTACGAATGAATATAATTCACCATCTAAGGCCCTATGGATAAAATTATGCATCTGTTCTCTAGCTGAAAATTATAAATTTGCTATTTCAAGCTATATATTTGCAAAATCCATTTCTGAAAATAAACATCTTTTTTTCTCAATGTCAGAAGTTGACTGCTCAAGTAAAAGATCAGGCTGAAAAATCAAATCACTTCTACCTGTTCCCTGACTATTCATGACAGAGCCTATTACAAATTGTAAGGCTTTTAAAGTATTTTAAGCACAAACATCACAGTATCTTACTTAATACAAATAAAACCAACTCTCCACAACATCATACTTTTCTGAAATGCTACGTTTCTGTACTTTAGAGAGGTGCCTGATCAGACATGCACTTATATGACATGTTCCAAGTATTTTTACAGATATTAGACCAGAGTTTCAGAACATTTTTTTAAAAATGTGACCAATAAGAGTAACCCTTATGCATAAATGTACATGTATGAGTCTGCATAATTTTCTTTATTCTCCATAAAGGCAGAATGCTAGACCAGATTATCATTAATCTTATCTGCTGAAACTTGCACAGATCATTGTGAAACATCTTGACATTCCACAAGGTAGAGTCACTGTAACTTTTAGCAAGAATCCTTGTGTCAAACCAGTGAGTTTCCTCTCTAGGCTTTTGCTTTTTAAGGATGATTTGGGCTTCTATCTAACATCCACAGAGATTAAATGAGCACTTTCATGTTCTGATTACAAAAATTACCTAAAATTATGTTTTTCTGAACTTCTAGTTCAGAGTCCGAACTACAACGGACCTTCAGGAACCCATTGGGTTCAGCCTGTTATGCCCTGTTTGGTACAGCCATTCTAATACTTTGCAGTAGGGTAATTACTTTTGCAAGAAAATGCCATGCATGTTGTGGACTCTATACTATAGAGAAGCAAATTTTAATGCTTCAAAAAGAGCTTTCATTGATGCATCCTGAATTTTCCTGAATGTAAAATGCCAATCATACTATTAAACCTGTTATGGTAAATAAGAAAGAAGGAAGTAAGGCACGCACACAAATGTGAAGAATGTAGAAAAACAGATGGAAAGTGGCTTAGACATAACAGTTTGGCAAGAACTGCTTTTATTGCATTGGTCCAAGTCACAAGTTCTTTTAAGCAGAAATATGAAATACACATACAGGATATATATGCATATCCTCAGTGTGGGCAAAAGCAGCAATGCCAGTAATCCTACCAAAATAACTGAAACATATAGTAATAAAAATATACACCTGTATATTGTCCTGAATTTCATGTCCTGAATTGTCCTCTCATTACAATTAAAATACAGCAGTGAAAACCAGTATTGGATTGTCAAGAAATAAAATCTTGTTGCCAAGTTACAGTACCATTGCTTGCTATTATTTCTGACTAATCAGGCCAATTTTAGTTCTGCTAAACTTAAACTTTTGCATTTCTCCTTAGTTACAAATGAACAAGTCAATGCAGAATCTGGTTAACAGACAAATACAAAGAACATAAAATTCAACTCCTTTCTGAATCTGAAACACAGAAGCAAAGACACACAAGCTGTGCTCAGTTAGAAGATTATGTACACCCGTGACTAAACTACCTAAAGCAATGGACTGGCTGGGTGCAAACCCTGTGCTCCAGGAGAATAGGTCTTTATCATACTTTGCGACTTCAAGGCCACACTGCCATAGGAAATGATCCACACCAATCAAAACAGGAAACATTACCGTGAGGCTGAACTGAAAATCAGTACCTGCATGGATGATGAGGGTTTTTCTTCCCTTCGTTCTCAAGCAGGTCTTTTTCAATGTGAAAGGAGTAAATAGTTAGCAGTGCAGTACGCAAAATAACTCTATCTTGCCACCTGCCCCCCACATCCATTGCTTCAGTCTTCATGGAGACATGCCTAACAGGTTTTCGTATGATTTTGGTTTGTTCTTTGCAGACTCCTACTGTAAAATAAAACACTCTTCTTGAGCAGAGTGATGGAGAAATTCAACTTCTCCCAGCCATTATAACATTTTAATTCCTTAAGTTCTTTTAAGAAAACACTGGTAGAATTAGATTTTTAAAAATGCAATAAGAAGATTGTAATAAAACCTTTCAATTTTGTGATAATATTTGGCCATCATAAAATTTTGTTATTATAAAACAGGAAAGATAAATGTAGAGCTTCAAAGAGAAACTGCATATGAAGTATTTTACATTAATACAGTACAATTATCTCATCTGAAATTCAGATAAATGTTTAAAGAATACTACCATTAAAAAGTTTGAAAAAAACAGATGCAACTAAGTACACAGTGGTAAATATCAACAACTACCTGTTTTTCAAACTGGCTTCTGCTAAAGTGGGAAAACAGCTGTTTAGAATGTTAGCATACAAAATAAAGTAGCATTATGGAGTTGTCAGGCAAATGTTATCACTACAGAGAATGTAATGATAAGTAATAAGTAAGATCACATTTCTACCAAGGCTTATAGGCTTTCTAAAAAACTCATGGTTACAGCTGAAATATCAGCTACAGTAGTGAAGGAACACAATTTGGGTTGTTGGGGTTTTTTTAGAATGAGACTGAAGAAAAACAGCAGATAAATACATTACACTGTTGATTGGTCATGCTTTTTAAATAAAAGCCAGTCAATTCACAAATGAGTATGATTTAGAACAGTTGACTTGCCAAGTACAAAGAAAAAACTCTACACACTAAATTTTAAAAGTAGAAGAGGGATAATTTGTACAATATATTGTTTTCCTGTCTGAACAATAAACCCTTCCAAAATGCAAACATTTCACACTGTCTCATATAAACATGCTTTAAGGTTAAAATAAAAATCTTATGGCTCATGTAACAGAGAAGTGTTCTGATTGTTGCCTAAGCAGTAAATCTGAATTTTCCTGTCTGTAAAATTTTTTTAATCATAATATTAAAATAGTTGTGTTACATGAGGAAGGAGGAAGGGAAACACACACAAATTAGAAGGATATTATAAAAGGGAAGGGAAGGTAATGTGACAAGAGAAGGGAGAAGTGAAAAAGGGAGAAGGGAAGAAGAGAAGAAGAAGGGAAGAAGAAAGGAAGAAGGGAAGAAGGGAAGAAGAGAGAAGGGAAGAAGGGGGAAGGGAGAAGGGAAGAAGGGAGAAGGGAAGGCACCTAGACGAGAGTCTGGTTACTTGTTTCCTTACACTGGCTTTATTGAAAGTCACTTTGCATTTGAAGCATACACAAAAATTCATTCTAATGATGTTTAACTTTTTCAAGTTGGGGTTTGTGATGCAGTGGTCTTCAGTAAAATATATTTTCCAGCTGTTCGTTTAAACTCCAACACAGAAGAAAACATAAGCAATAGTTAAAATTGGAAAACTAACAAGATGTAAATCTGTCATGTGTTTCAAATACTAGCTCAAAGGAAAACAGATTCACTGCAGGAAAAAAAATCATAAAACTTCCTCTTCTGTATCACATCTACAAATGCGTAAACTACACATTTCTGTCTTCAGAAAAGACAAAGGAACTTGAACAGGATCTGGAGATCAGCATACAATATTTAGAGTATTCCCCCTATTAGTGAAAAAAAAATGAAAAAACTGTTGGGGGGAATCTACTTCAACCTAAAATACTTCATATACTTAAGTATTGTACACACCAAATCAGCTGATCTCCAATGAAATAAAAATCCTAGTTAACTAAAATCCAATCACATTGCTCCCTAGCAATATGTTACCTACTTATAAAAAAAACATTTTTTCTCTCTTTGAAATAATACTGGTCTCTATAAGCTTGAAAAACAATGTTTTTGCTAGCTTTAAGGTACTGTACTTGAAGTTTCTTATCAACTGTATATATTCATGTTTCACATAATTCCCATCCTTGTTTCAACTTCTACTCCACTCTTGAAGACTGCTATAGTGCTGCTAGAGGGTGCAAGCAAATCTCAGCGAAAACTCGTTATTAGTGCAGTGTGAAGCATTTCTCCTTCCTAGACAAAGGACCTGTGCCATAACAAGACAATCCTATTCCCACCTGAGGACAGTAAACAGAATTTGTGTTTATACAGTTCCTTTCATATTCAAAATATCCCAATATGCTTTACAAGAATTAAATAGATACACTGTCATTTACATAATCTTAAACGCAGAGTGCAAGGCTTTGTCTTAAAAGTATGAAGAAAAGGAGGTCATGAGTCCTTTTAAAGTTTCATTACATCATCTAGACTGAAGGATAGAATGGAACAGAGAACATAATTGAGACAAAATAGAAAGGGAGGAGGACAGTTGACCATTGTGAAATGTGTTAGACATCTCTTTCATCACATTCAAGGAGCACCTCTCTAGAAGCAAAAATGAATCCGCAGGATTTTTTTTTTTTTTTTTGAAGACTGGCAGCCAGGTATAATGCTAATCATACCTTTCTTTGAAGGCTTTTCTTGGGCAGAAAAGGTGTGAGGGATCTAGGAAGCCTGGTGAGATTAATTCCACTTTCATTACAGCAAGTCAGAGATCTATATGCATACAGAGATTTCGTTCGGGTGCATGTAATGTAGCAGGCTGTACTACCCACCCAGTCAACACAACTACTCAAGAGGTGAAATATCCTGGCAAATGAGAATTTGAAAAGAACTTAAGAAAAAACACTCCTAAGGAAAACAGAAAGGGGACAGGAGGGTATGAACAGATGAGACAGATCCTCATCCTGCCTCAGAGCAAGGTTCCATCACCTGCCTGGCACCGGCAGGCAGAAGAAGCTTCTCCAATGAGGATGGACTGGTCAAGGAAAGCACAACAATCTGCAGTCTGTGGTTTATTGTTCCTAAATTAATTAATGGAAAGTGATGGCCTAATTAAACTACATCATCTGCATCTTGCCTTCCTTCTGCACAGCTAAGAAAACAGAACGGAACAGCAGTGGTTAAACTCTCCAAAATACTTCAACCATTGCTGCTCTGATTAGACCCTCAAACAGTGAGGGAGTGGGAGTTCCCAAGCAATCCATTTTTATGGCTTAGCTGTTCACGAGGGATTGCACAATCTTTGGCAGGAACTATCCCTTGAAAGAAAGAAGTTGGTACCCCTTCTCCGTATCCTACCTAAATGATCGTTAGGCTACGTTCATGTAGCACCACATGCAGAAAGAGCATGGATGGTGTCGGGACACTCCACCTCTGCAAAGCTTTATGCAACCCACAGCGAGCCTTTGACCATTTATTGTTGGAAGCTTCCTTTTCCTCTGCACTGAGCAGCTATGCCTTCAGCTGTGTTCACTGTTCAATTTCCCCCATTGCCTTTCTTCTTCTCCTAACACATGCATACTTTAGCCTTGGCTATGGATTGCTGAGTGAGAAGGAACAATAGAAGCCTTTCAAGTCTTCAGAGTGAGCTTTGAGCAAGGCTCAGCTCAGAGACCCAGTCAATATTTACTGCAGTTTGGAGCCATTGTTTCACAGGTCCTTCCAAGCGGAATGCACTGGTCAGGAACCCTGAGACCTTACCCAATTTTATTCTAACAAGGTAAAAAATAAGGGAATAAACAGATTACAACCAAAAATACTTTTTCTTGGAAATACTCAAGGTCATAGAACAAAAAGTAAAAAGGAAAAGGGAAAGGGGACAGGAAAGGTATAGAGGACACTCAACAATGCCACATCTTATGTTTGAAGAGTAATTAGCCACTTAAAATCAGGAAAGTAATGTTTCCCTTAAAGCTGACAAGCAAAGTTTGAAAATCACACAAGAGACAGCTACTATATGCAAATCCATTTGAAGCGACCCAAGCAAATGAAGTATTCCAGGAAACCTACCTCATCAACTATTTAAAGCTCTCGTTCTCTTTGCAACACCTAGGTTGCAGCATGACTATAGCAACACACATTTTTGCAAAGATACCTTGTAATGTTTAAAAACTGTGATTAAAACACACACTTTCATCTTATCAAGAGAACAAAGATAGAAAAAGGGTTAAGAATTTACATTTTTCATGTCAAGGACTTAAAATCACATGCAAGATGTAATTACTTGCCCCCAGAAAAGTATGACTTAACAGGAAATTAAAGTACAATTAAATGTGCTTAAACAAACATTTTTCTAATTAAAATATCTGGATTTTTTTTCTTTTTGCATTGGAAACACGCTTCTGCAGAACGATTCATCTATTTCCAGAAGCTTGCAGAATTGCAGCAAAACCAACAAAATTAAAAGAACATCCTGACAGAAAACTGAGGTTGTCATTTGTAGATTCTCCCACACTTCTTCAGCTTCTTCCCTTACTCCACATAACCATCCACACTATTAAAAAAAAAAAAAACAAAAAAAACAAAAAAACAAACACCTAGACCTCTCTCAAAAACACATTTCTGACAGTGAAATACAACTGGATTGACAACCATCATTTACCTGTTCAAACTGAAAGGCAGTTGTATGATTTTTTGTTTAGAGTGATTGGAGTCCTGTGTGAACATGCTTTCTCATGTTAGACTCCACTGAAAGTTTTGAGTCAAAAGAGTCTGACAAGCCACTGTTAAAACAGGAAAAATTACAGCTTTAGCTTCAGATGTGTCAGGATCTTTTGAAAAAATAATTTTATATTAGCCTTGGGGTTAAAAGGCATGCAACAGCAGAACAAATGCAGCCTTCCACGTAGCATGTTCAGTTTTCAGATGCATGGAACTTTGATTGTTTGAGTTGCTTTATTTGAGAATGTTGCACTACTGTCATGGCATTTCTTTGATTTTTAAAATTTGATAACATCAGATGGGATACCGAATAACTTTCCACTCCACTCCTCTCACTTTAATAGAACGCAGGAAAGCTTATAAGAACCAAAAAGGTAGGTAGAAAGAATCAGTACAACTAAAACAAAATACAAACACTTCTGCAACAGAGGTAAGACTCCTGAGTAATCGAGAGATGTTTGTTTCCAAAATAGAGTTCAAAAGAACAAAGTTACGAGGCTTCCCAGTCCTAAAGAAATAAGTACAGGCTCCTTTATACAAAAATCAGGTTGTAACAAATTTCTCTTACTCATCTTTTATATTACCTTCTCCAAACCCCATATGCAGGATGAGAATTTTTATCAATATATGGATAGATAAGCTTAAATATGACCAAAATAAATATGTAACCATGTTCAAAACAGTAGCTAAGATTGAACCAAAGTCATGAACAGGAAAAAACATTCAGTAAAGAACAACTGAAATAGAAAGTAAAATGGGCTTTGCAGAAGTGGTAAATGAAAACACACGGTAAATCCTTTTAGAGAGATTTAATCATGTTCTATTTTTTAAAATAGCTTCACATTGATAGTAATGTTTTGAAATTTGAAAAGGAATAAAAGACAATGAGGTACAGTGAAGTACTGACAATTGACTAAACAGTTGATATTTCACTGTCTTCTGTTACTGCAACTTAAAAAATAAAATAACATCCCCAATGATTCAGTAAACTCAATGTGAATTTCATGCAAATATAACACAGCATCTGCTTGGAGTATGTTAACACACCATTTCTTTTACACTCTGTTCATTAGATAAATATTGCAGAATACTACTTACAGTCTGTTCCCAATCACTTATTATGGAATACTGCAGAAAAAGCTAATTAGTAATCCTGTATTATCATAAATCAGGATTTTCTGTATTAATCAGATAATTTCTCAACTGACAAACCAGATTTGTTTAAACACTATTACGGCTTCTGATACATTATTAAAATAAGATCATTACTACAGTGATGTAGACCACAGTAAGTAGAAAGTTCAGGAAAGGCTCTCTCTAAAACTCATTAATTTATCTTAAAAAAAATAAATTTCTTTTCCCTCTCAAAGCTGGGAACATTTCTCAGATGAAAACCATTAAGAATACGATCTGTATCAGGAATCAGAGGTAAGAGTACTCATCTCTAGCACATTTAACTGAAAACCACAGAATTTTTTCACCTGAGTGCATTACCATAGTTCGGAGACTAAGACACAACTGAGGCTTGCTTTGCCCCTGACATTTTCATTACAGGGTGGAAAGTAGAGGACATTTTGTCTTAAGAGTCAGGCTAAATATTAAATAAAACATGTAATTCAAAAAGATTGGGTTAAAACTACCTGATACTAATTCTAATCTAAATATGTAAGTATCCACTGCGCTAGTTTTATGAAGAAAATAACCACACAAACATAAAAACTATGCAATCATTCCTCTGTCATACGTAAGAATAAAACAGTACAGACATCCTAACTGGGCACTGCAATGGCCTGATTTACTCACAAAAATTACAAAGGCAAAATTGCTTTCATCAGTAGTAATATATTAGCTCCAAACTCTACACCTAAAATAAAGTGCTTATGAAACTCTTCCAAATTATTTGTTCTGAAGAAGACCATTATATCAGCACTAAATCAAGACAGCTAGTATGAAAAATGGAAAACAGAGATTTCTTTTTACAGTAAGCTACAAAATGTAGCTCAGTCAGGGACAGGGTCTGAAAAAGTAATATTAAAGGGATGCTGTAAATCACAAAAAAACCCTTTTTTTTTTTTTAAAGTAACTATCATGCTTCAGACTGATACTGTGAATATGGAGATTCTCTTCATAAAGTGTTCTTTGCAAGTAAGTTTTATGTAATTTGAGATATAGAGAAAGGGTTTGTTTGGAATTCGAGTGCAGTGAACAGCCATGATATAATGAGAAACAAGTATGATCTACCTCTCTAATTAATTTTCTTTCTTCACCCACACTGTCACTTGTTATGATAATGTGAATCTTAACCTTAATGAGAAATTTCATACCACCTTGAATAAAGATACTGCAAATAACAACACTCTAATCTGTTTTTATTTTAATGAAGAACCCTCAACAAATGTACAGAACTTCTGCTAGTGAAGTTGCTATCTACAATACAACTTCTGAGAGACTGATTTATATTTAATGTTTTTAAGTGAAGATTATGCTATTAAGCATATTACAAAGCGATCATGTTCTCTACAGCAAGTGTTGCTAGTATTTTTTGTAAAGTTAGTTTGTCTGAGAACTGTTTCAGACAGAAGTTCTTCAATAAAATTGTGGATGTATTCCTTTGTCACATTTGTCAACTCAACATAAAAAGCTATTAAACATTCACAGCACATTTTTGAAATATTTTTTAAAAATCAACTCTACTGAAAATTTTCAAAGGCTTCTGGAAGATACAGGCACTCAATACAAATATATGCAAGTAACATTAAGCTTGGCCCAATGTCTTACAACTGGATTTACCAACACAAAGACCACAAAACATGATCAAATTTCAAATGTATACACGATGGATACAGTTGAAGAATTAGAACTTTACTTTTTTGAGAGACTATGAGGCTCAATTTTCAGAAAAAGAAGTTTATTTCATCAACATCTGTCTTCCCAAATTAAACATGTGCCACATTTCCTGAAAGATGTGTCTTCCTCTCATTACTTTGTATCTCATAGCCACTTGACAACAGGAAGTCCACTGGAAATAAAGAAAATTGTAATACTTGATACTCCGCTAAACGAAACTGCTTCAAGAAAAATTGCTTTCTCTTTCTCCCAGCAGCCTCAAAATACAATAATGTGCCACACAACTAGAATCCCTGCTTACCATTTGGTAAACAGGTAATAAATTACATGGTTTATATATTAAAGAGTTTACATTTGCAAAAAGAAGTAGCATTCTCCAGGAAAATGGGGATTTCTATTTTGTTGAAGACTAACTATTGTTCTGTTTTCTAGAAAACAGAGACTTATTTCCTGAATACAGTGTTTTAATGATTTCAGGTTTTTTTCAATAATTTATTTCAACAAGTCTGTCATTTTTGGGGATTCACAAGATCCACCTGGTCTTTACAGAATATCTTACGTAGAAGAGAGCATATTGTGCTTTGGGAAATACTAACCTGTATCCCAGTGGTGTACTACTATACCTGATTAATTTTACCTTAATGATCTTTATGATTTTTTTGGCACATACCAAATTGTTCTCCACCGTATACTGTGTCCCAACACCTCAGAGTTTCACTAATGCCTATCTGCTGATCACACATGATAGGCCAATTCTCACTTTTGAAACTGCTGACAGCAAAGCAACTATTCATTCCACCAGGTTCACTTTTACACCCTCCAGACCTGCAAAGGTGGAGGTCCCAACTCTGCAAAAACTGTTCAAAAAATCTCGGTCTAGAACTTCTTTGGTCCCAATCAGATAAATACCCACAGGGATATATAGTCCCATGCTGCTGTGCCCTCTCACTACATTTGATTCACACAAATTGCACAAAAAAATGACAAGCCTAACTACTGAGATACTTGTGAGCTACACCACAAAATCATCAATACAGGACCTTAGTCATCTCCCGTCCAAAACAGTGGGAGAATCTTTTTACTTCAATAGAGTTGAATCTGGACATTGGTGAAAATACTGCAATAAAAAAGCATCAAAAGGCAGTGTATTAAAAAAACAAACAAACAAAAAAAACCCCAAAAACAAACAAAACCAACGTTAGATCCTGTAGTATCTATCAAGGCAAACAATTTAAATAAATAAATGGATTTCCATCCCTCGTTAGTACCTATCACCTCCTACTGACTACAGCAAATCTGAAAACTAGGATACTTATTTAAACTACTTTCTTTAATCAGCTTTAGGTACCATCTTTTGAAAGGTATTTAAGAACTTATGGGTAGGAAAAAAAAAAGCAGAAATAAAATCTAAGACAGTTAGGCACCAAGCAGTCACAAAAATCACACATGGCTCCTGTCTGCACCTCTAGGTACCCAAATATATTCAAAATGCTGGTTCTGAGGATCTATTACTTCTTAAATCAATGGGCTAAAAAAAAACCTGCTTAAATAAATTACTCATTTTACAGGCTAAAAAAAAAAAAAGTAAATACTAGGGTGAAGACACAATTCACTCTTTCAATGTCTTTAAGGAGAGCATTCAAGATAATTCACTCTGCAATTATGCATTTATGCTTACGTTGGGAAATGCATGTGCACTGATAAATAGAACTGGCATACATTTCACCAAAGCCATTACTGCAGTACTCTAAAATCTTAACCTGATTTTTGCTGAAGATGACCTGCACACCATTGGCTAAGAACAGAAAAAAGGTCAACATGCAAACTAGCTTCTTTCATTAATTTATTTTTTTAATCCACTTTACTATGCAGGACATAAGCAGAAGCATACAAAGGATAAGATTATTTGCACCCACTTAATAAATGCAGGCAAATACCAGCTTTGATCTCAGCAATTTTATTGGAAAGCTTAGTTGACCAGAAAGTGTGCAAGACAGAAAAAGGCAAAAGTGACTGAAATGCAAGGGGTAAAGTGTATGCAACTTAGGCATAAGGGAAAAATACAACCCTAGAATTAAGATCTTTTGAATGCAGGAGTAATAAACTTCCAAGTAAACGTCACTTCACTATGACTGAGTTTCCCCAATTGGGTATTGTGTATATATAATTTTATATATATAATTATTGGGCACACACTTTCCATGTTCTTTCCCCCCAAAAGCAGAGCTGACAATGGTGACAGCAGAGTGTGTAATTAGTTTTTATTGTTCCCCTGACAGCCATAGCTCTGCAAGGACCCCTTGCCTTTTCCATCGTAAATGTTATGGAAAAATACACTAATGACAGGCATTTAATTATGGGCACAGCAACCATGATGGGAGCTGTGCCAAAAGTGATTGGCAGCTTTGGATACCAGATACTCACATCAATGGTTCCTTTCCTCCCACACCTTGTAACCCAGATTACTGAAGATAAGAGTTCTTTAAAATACATTTTCTAAAGCTTTGCTTATTGTCTATAGATATTATTAATAACCACCACTTTAAAAACAGACAGAAAAATAAATAGCCAACACGGTAATTTCTTTTTGTTCAAAAGTAGCATGAGGTTTTTTGAAAGAGGTCTATCCACTGGTAATGTCATCAACATAAAAGAATTCACCCACTCTGGCACATAGTTGACTTTTTTTTTTTTTTTAAATATACATAGCTACAAACAAAAAGATTCTATGCTCCCTTAGCATATCTGTATTCAGTATTTACAATAAACTGTCCCACATTCAGCTGCAGTTGCTGAGGTGCTTTTTCGCCTGATTAATCAGCAATTGGGAGACACGCTTTTCGGCAGCTTTTGTATCCCTATTATTTCTCCTGGTTTGGCACAAAAACTCCCTTTTGGGAGCACCAGTATTTGTACTGTACTCCGCTTAGTGATGGATCACTAATTTTTAATAAAGTAAGCCCTAAGAGAACTTGCAAAAAGATGTATGAGTGTATTGGAACAACAACTGTAAACAAATTAAAAAAAAAAATGGGGGGGGGGGGTGGAGGGAAGAAATACATAAAATACTAGGCCTTTTCCAGACTACGCATGGAGAGCCTATCCAGGAGACCACAAGTAGTCTCCACACATGGGTCTGAATTGTCTTTTACCTACTTGATCCAAATCTCTGCCTGTACCTTTAAAAAAGCATTTAAATGTGACTAGCTGATGTGGATGTGCATTTTCCTTGAAAAATGCTATATCTGAATGTCCCTTCATTGTTTCTCATCCCTCCCCCACCACCACATGAATGAAATTACTCTGTGAGGCAGATCTCTATGAAGAATGACCACACAACTCTGGACCAAACGGTTCTAAGTCTATGTAGCAGTCACAAATCTCTGGCTAAGCCGAACAAAGCAACATTATTCCTAAGTGGTAAATTTGGGAATATAAAAGTGAAGCTGTCTGGCTCTAAAGTGGTAACTTGCTGAAGAATCAGTGCTGGCTGTCCATCCCCCATCCAGCTGGGTCTCATATCAGTAACTTCAAAAATGCAGTTTGCCATTATGGTGGCTTAAGGCACTTTATATGCCAGTGCAATGACCATGCTGTGTGTGCATGTCAGAAGGTCAACATGTTCAAATTCCAGAGTCTCTCTTTATTTCCTTCTTCTCTGGAAACAATAGGAAAGAGAACAGGATTGATAGCTCCTACTTTGTTAACTTCTGCTCACCAAACGCCCTGCCAGTATGAATACATAACCATTTTTTAAAATCTGATTAGACATCAACAAAAGTAAAAAAAAAAAAAAAAAAAAAGCAGCTGGTTTTCCTGCTCATTAACAATATTAATTAGCAAATTTTTCTGCAACAACTTTTAACAATACCAGGGGACCCACCACCATTAAAGCTGATAGCAGTCCTCATCTAGTGCTGATGAACTAGCATGGCAGACTGATAATGTCCTACAAAGATCATAATCAAATCTTAAGTAGAGTAAAATACTTCCTTTTTGCTGCGTCCTGACAAAAAAATATATCTATATTTTATTTATACAGCACTAACAAAACAACAAAATATTAGACATCAAGAGATTTGGGGTTTTTCTGTTTAGTTTTGATGAAAAAAATTTGAATGTACTCAGGTCCAGTTTCGAAGGCATAGACTGAGATAAGATACTCAAATTTATTTACAAAATTAAAACAAATGTAAAGTAAAAATTAAAAAAAAATACTATGTACAATTCTAGTATTATATTAAAAATCTATATTTCTTAGCAATTCCCTGTCTGATAAGATAATGTGATTTGAATGTCTGTAGAGAGAAGGTCATTCATCTGGACTGTAATATGAATATGAAAAACACTACTTTGAAGCCCACAAAAGCAAAAAGGTAGTGCTTCATTGCTATCCACTAGGGAAGGGCTGCAGCTCTCATCTGCTACTGACAAACTCACACAATGTGAATACGCCTGCCACTGGCCAGCATCCATCCCCAAGCAAAAAAAATGAAATCAATTCAGGGAGGAAAAAGTATATGACAAATGTCAGTGCCACACACCAAACATTAATTACAGCACAGAATATATTTTGTCAAAAATATGCACCCTTTTAAATGTCACAAGGCCAAATTTTATCTTTAAGAATGGAACAAAAAGATGTTTTAGCAGAGTGTGATCAGAGTCAAAGCAAACCTATCTTCTACTCCAGTTTTTCACCTCATCAGATGATTCACAAGCAAATGATTCCTTCTCTGCACTTCAGCACCATTTCATTACTGTCATCAAAAACTAGAAATGGTGCCTATCAAATAAGATGGTTCTTCAAGAGTTCAACGAAAACAAACAAAAAATATAAAGTTACTCACTGATAAACATTAAGTAATTTTTTTATTGCAGATATTACTGTTAAACTGTTCCTCATTAGATTAATATGCTGATTTATGATAGAAAAAAAATTAACAAAGTGAAAATTAACTAGTACTGTACTTACAGGTTTTGTCAGTCTAAGATCCTGTTTTTCCATGCCATATATCAGCAAGGATAGGTAATGCAAGTGACAATAAGAACTGTAATTTTCAAGGCTTTTCAAGTAAAAATTTACAAACCTGAAGAATTGGCTATAAATTGGTATTAGCAATTCAAGCACATCTTGCTAATTAGCAGGACTCTTATGTATCATCTCGTGAGCTTATTTTTGTTTTGACAGCATTTTTACTGGTCATGCATTTAAACAGAAATGGCCATAAAACTCCTAGCACACCAGTTAATGGAACATGAGCATCAAACAATTTCTCTACATTTTGCAGCAAAAATAAACAAACCCATTTTTTTTTCATAAAACTAGGGTCTAACAATATATTGTCATCAATCTCTCCACAGTAAAATATGAAGGATGTTTCCCCAGATGAAAAAAGAACATGGGGGGGGGGGGGGGGGGTTTTTTTCCTCCCGAAAAAAAAAAAAAATCGGGGGGGGGGGGGGGGTGTGTATTTTTCTTTTATTGGAAACCTTGACATTCTACATGAGAGAAATACAATCTCAATCCTCATGGAACAGCATTCTTTTTATATATATTTTCAAACACTTGATTTTAACCAAAATTATTTTTTTAAATGTGTAGGAGTGGAAATGTGTGGTTTTGTAATGCAACAATCTAAGCTCAGTTTCTTAAGAAAAGAGGACTTCCGACATCTATATATGTTTGCACATTATTAAATAATACCATTTTAAATGAGCTCAACTATAATTTAGCTTGCAGAGACTACAATGAATAGGGAGAATGCAAAAATGCAAGGAAGACTTCTAATGTGTGAAGGATTCTATTCCTCCATTCAGCTATGCTGAAGTACATTACAGTAGGGCTTCCTCACAGTACCTGTAATACCACCAGAAAGCAATTTCAATAACGTGTCTGTTTATTTTAAACCAAACATTTCCATTTTGCTATGTTGGTGTGCTGCTGACTGACTAAATTTTAAGCACAAGTGAAATGAAAACAAACAAAACAGGGCCCTTTATTCTCAACAGTTAATTACACCATTCAGAAACACTAGAAGATAAGATTAATCATGAGACCAAAGACATTTTTTAAAAAACAATGCTCAGAACTGGACAGCAGAGAAAATAGTGATTATTGGAAGAAAATCCCAATTCCAAAATACTTCTAGTACCATTTAAAAAAACTGAAAACCAAACAGTGAGCCAAAGCAAGAGAAGTACATTTCATAGCTACGGACAAACTACTGTCTACTCATGCTTTCTCCAGGAAAGGTTGCATCTTTGTTAGCAAAATCTTCTCTACGGTGATCCAAATGACCAGCCTTCTGTATGTGCTTTCTTAGTCTAACGTTTCAACAACACAGTATTCTGACCAGCAACAGACTTGGTTTTGGAAGAAGCAGTAACAAGGTACTCTTAACAAGCCCAGAGAGTTCTCAAAGCATATCCCTGCAATCTTCTCTGTTTCATTTTACATTTGTGTACCTGAATGCTTGCCTCTCTGCCTGCCCACCTACTAACCTGGGGACTACTAGCAGGAGAAGAAATAGCACAACAGGTAGATGGTCAAGAACTAAACCACAGATTATACAAATAGTTTTTTATTATTATTTTCATTTTTAAAACAAAAGATCTTAGCCAGAAGATAGGACCTGGGAACCAATTTGTCAAGCTATTCATTTTATAAACATTCAGGAA
The DNA here is from genome assembly GCF_000699245.1 of Pterocles gutturalis. NCBI lineage: Eukaryota > Metazoa > Chordata > Aves > Pterocliformes > Pteroclidae > Pterocles > Pterocles gutturalis. The sequence continues at coordinate 4,684 of NW_010125692.1, read as the reverse complement.
TTCATCAATTAAAAAATTACATTTTCAGAGATTTTATTTCTCACATAACATTCATTATTTACTCTACAGATCACCTTCTAATGACACACTTCAATGCATGCATACATACATATGTATATATATGCATGTTATAGGTAAGTACACATATACATACATTGAAATGTATATTCACATATGAATGTATATATATTACATATGCCTCTCCATATGAATGCAAAGACAATGACTCCTGAAGGACTAATTGCATTCATTCATTTTCTCAGCCCAGCATGAAGCTGTATGATTGCTGGGATCATAGCAACAGGGCAGAGAAAGGAAGGCTCATCTTTATCTGTCCCTCTCCAAAGGGATATAAGGCTCGCAGAAAGAATCTAGTGAAGCCTTCTCCCTGTGTGCATTCAGAAAACATTTAACAAGAAGCATTTCATGAAGACCATGTACCACTTAACAAGGTACCTTTCACAGGAAGGTGGAAGCCAGTGAAACTATTGTTCTTTGTGTAGCTTTTTCACAGAACGTTTCAAACTGTTTCAAAACCCCACTTTTAAAATAAACACCGATACTCTTTTGGAGGTGTTAGTGAAACTATTAAAAACACAGAAACTAAGTGTAAAGAATTGAAGGTTCTACTACTGATCTTTTAATTACAATAAATCAGTCAGATATTTCTTCAGCTCTTAGAGCAAGCTGCTGCATAAAATGCTCTCAAATACAAGCCATGCTGTTTCAAAATAGTTATGCATATGCGTGTGTGCGCACGTGTGTGTGTGTATCCCAAGTACTTAAGCTCTAACGCTTCCTTTGACATATAAAAATTATATGGAATGCCAAAACCAAGCAAATGCCTTGATTTTTCCCCTCTTTTTCCCCAACTTCATTGTTGTTCTTAACATACATAACTGCCTTCTTCTTATTCCAATGATTTCTTCATGGTTTCCCTATTCTCTGTATATAGGCAGAATTATTTCTAGATGGGAAACAAACAAGCCAAACCAAACAAAAAACAAGCCACACGACCTCAGCATATACAACCAATATGACATGGTGAAATCTGCAAACACATATAAATGGATGGTAAAATACTCAGCCAGCCATCAAGTTTGCCAGTGTATTCCCAAGAAATGCCAAGTATGCATGAGCAGCCACGGTCAGAGCTTCTCAAAATTAAGACTACACATTTCGCTGGTTCAGGAAGGCACTTAAGTACACATCCATTCATCCACACAACCGCAACAGAACTTAAGTGTTTCTGTATGTACTTAAGGGAAGTCAGATCGTTTTCTGAATCAGTGCCTAAATACTAGGCTACAAAATTCACCTAAGTTTAGACATCCAGGTTGTGAAATTCTGGTCTATGCATAGAATCTTCAGAAGCATCCACTCATTTTTTCTGTTCACTGCTCCCATGCAACTATCTTAAAACAAAACAAACAAACAAAAAAAAAAACCCACCGTAGAAATATTGATCAAATTGTGGTATCCAGCTTAATTATGGGAACTCGCCAGTTGACGTTGAAATGATTTCTCAGTATCTAAATTCTCTAATTACCATCTGATTTCTTGATTTTATTATTCACATAAATACACAAGCAAGACATATCGCTATCCTATGTCTTTATAATGACTCTCTTGTGGACGTAATTTTAAACATAATTTTCTTGTATAAGATACAGACAAATCCAATGACACTCCTAATACAAAATATTTGCTTTCATGACACTACAAGGTTTGGCCTCTCTGTATGACCAGAAACTAGACATGAAATGCAATTATTTTTAACCACCTTGAAACTAGTAACAATTTATGGAGCTATACAACCTGCCACTGAAACAACTTATAGGGAAACACCTCCACGTAAACCACAATCTTGAAGCACAATCCTGCAAGCAGAAAAATGTAGCAATAATTACAACAATTACAGCTGAACTCTGACAAGATTAAAAGCAGTAGCAAGCACTAAGCAAGCAGACCACTTCAAAATTTGGGCCAGGTACGTAACATTTTGGCTGGATTCTAATTACAAGGACACTAGTAAACAGGATTAAATTAATATGCTCTGTTACAAAACAAATTTCCCAAACTATTTTAAGTGTTGGCGTAAGAATAATATTCTTTGACAATAATACTTTGCTGTCCCATATACAAACACATATGTAAACAGTGCTGAAAAACTAATGCACTTTAAGGTGATAATTAGAATTTATGTACACTTAATTCTAAGCCTACATAAATAACAAAAATACTAAAACACATTTTCATGCTTACTTGAGAATTAATTTCCAATCCACAAAAAAATGATCAAAAAACTTTATTTTATTGTACTTTGAAATCCCAATACTTAAATATATTCTCATCTGGAAGTTGACTAGAGCATTTATGGTACTTTATGTATATTTATAACTAAATAACTAACAAAAATAAGGCACAGGAATACTTAAAACATTGCTAAGAACAGACTTAGGCTCTGTAAAAATATACAACTTTTTTATTCACACATGCTAACAATAACGTTACAAATTAACAATAATGCATTTGTTAATTGTTCTAGCAGAACTTTGGCAACTAAGAAATGTCATATTAATTTTGCTAACAGACTCTTAGGAGTTTTTTATTTTTCAAGTATCATTCACACCAGGAGCACTTATCAATTGGACCACTCATCAGTTTACTAATGTGTCTTTAATAAAGATGAGATCTTTATGCATTTCAATAAATTGATGGAGTTTCATACTTTAAAAACATCATCATATCTGAGGGAAGTACAATCATTACTAAATTCTTCAAAGTTTTGATGAAACCTTAATTTAGAGTGCCTTTAATCACTATCAATATGATCAACATTTAATTTTAAAGAAAATTAATTAGTTCTACAGCCGTTTAATTCTTACTAAATACAACTAAAAAGTAAGCTAAAGCAAAATGGTGGCATTTGTGTTTAAAGAATGACAGTATATTTTGTCTTCTAATTTCAAATAGCTGTCACCAAGTAAGCATCCCTGCTTACTTGTACACACAAAAAAACCCCACACTGTTCATCTCTGGAGTCTGTGTCTGGAAGCAGATAGATCACTGTGAAGTTAATCCTGCACCATTGTTAACTGCTCAAAAAAATTATGATAACCAAAGTGAATTTTGCCTTCAGCTTAGATTCTGACGAAATAAATTCAAACCAGAAATGTTTTCTTTTTTTTGGGTCTCTTACACCTACCATTCAGGTGTTTGCTTGTTTTTTTGCAGTGATCGTGCAACTTGGAAAGCACACAAAAACTGGCACACTGTATAAAACAAAGGATAAATACATCTGCACCCTGCTCTTTTTTTAACTCACAGATAAACATGACATGTCCAAATAGATACTTCCATTGTGAGAGCACAGTGAATATTTTAAGACAAGAAGAAATGTCTGGTTTTAAAAGGGAATGTTTAGAAACATCTTACAATTAACTCTTCCTCTAGTGTTTGGAAGAATAACAAAGCTAAGTTTTCTTTGCAGTCTGCTTATGTTTAGTGTTGGACTAAGAAGAGATTTCATTAACAGTAATAAAATACAAGTAAACTCACTAGAATCATTACAAATCCATTCAATGCGTAATAACTACTGACTAGGAAAGTGCTGCTTTACCTTCGACTATCTTTACCTATGTGCAGTTGATGTCTAAGCTCATCACACACAAAAGTGAAAAATCTTGAATGTAAGCTCATTTTTTAAGTATTTTAGCTGTTATGCCAGTAACATGTCAAACCTATTTCTTCCAACAATCCTCGTTCTGCCCAGTGGGATTTGTAAATATTACTTTATTTTCTTCCTGCAGTTATTTTATTTTGCTTCACAATAACAGAAAAAAACTCTGGTTTTGAAAGACAAGCAATTTTTGGAATGTATGTTCTTTGACACGTGATGCGAGATGCAACTTTTCATCTTATTGAGTTTAAGCTTTTTTTTCCAAGTAACACATGTAAAGAGGAACATGTAGATATAGGCATTCAAAATTATAGCTGCTCATAAAACCCAAGCATGGTTGCTACTTTGGATAAATCCTCTTTGTCTCTTTCTGTACCAACTATTTATCGCTGAGGTGTTGTTACCAGGAACACATCATTAAAGTGCTGGACAGACTGGCTAACTCAGGGCACTTGAAAATTCTGCCTGTTAACTTGTGCATCACCTATTTTAAAGCCACTCCGGAATACCGAGTAGAGGAGTTTTCTGCAGGCAACAGAGATCTATTAAAAAACATGACCTGTGACAAAAATCAATGTGCTAATCTCAAATCAAACAGCAGTATCAGAAGCATAGAAAAGAAATATCCTAAGATAAAATGTCACCAAATTTACTTAGACTAGCTTAACAGGTTTCAAAAAAAAAAAAAAAAAGTCAAAAAAGTAAGTCTGCTCACACTCAGTTTAGCATGGCAAAAAATTTAATAACTAGGTGACTTTTTACCCAAACAGATGGATACCATTTGGAGCAGGGCTGAAATTTTCTCATGCTAAACATGCGGGAATACTCCAGAAAAATTAAATGAAACCTCCTTTCCCAGCAGAAGGCTCGTTGAACTGCATGCAAAGCCTGCTGTCAGAAACCCTCTGGCGCACCTTGGTGCGAGGGGAGCGGGGAGGCTGTGCCAGCTCCGCTCAGCCCCGACAGGGACACCGGCGGCGCCGGCGTCCCCCGGCCCGGCTC
>NW_010125691.1:1829-2503 GCF_000699245.1 Pterocles gutturalis | reverse complement strand
TATGTGTTTTATGTAGTATACATTGCACACTGCATTGTATTTTGTATTGTGTATTGTGTGTGTTTTGTCGTACCTTGCATGGCATTTCATGTGGTACATACTGTATTGTATGTACTAAATTGTAGATTGTGTAATGTATTGTATTTGATGTCTTGTATTCTACGTTGCATTTTATTTTGTGTATGGTATGGTGTGTACTGCATGCGTTGTATGGTAAGGTGTCATATGTTATGGTATTGTATGTTACTGTGTTGCATGTACTCTATTGCATTTAGTGTTTTGTGCCATGGTTTTAATGTATTCCATGCGCTGTGTGCATTTTGTATGTTGCGTATGTTATGTTATGGTATGCCATTGCATTGTAATGTATTTTGCACAGCATTCTATGTATTGCAATATATGTATTGTAGGTATTGCATTGTATTTTGTACTGTATGTTACCTATTGTATAGTATGGTATGTGTTGTGTTCTATCTTATGTACTGTATTTGGAAGCGTTGCATATATTTTCAGCAAGCATTGTACAGTATGCACTCCATGTATTGTAGATAGTGTTTTGTGTTGTACCATCTGTATTGTATATCTTTTGTGGGGTATTGTATGTAGTGCATTGCATGCATTCTCTTGCATTGTATGTATCGCACTGCACAGGCTGCATTTCAATTTTTATTTTC
>NW_010125691.1:0-1613 GCF_000699245.1 Pterocles gutturalis | reverse complement strand
GTATGTAGCTGTTATATTTTGGGTTTGTATGTTAAGTATTGTATGTATGTATTTTCTTGGTTTTGTATTGTGTTGGATTTTTTATTGTATTGTATCTTGAATAGCATTTTGTACTGCATTGTATTGTGTGTATTTTATGTGTTGTGTTGTAGTGTATGATAAGTTACGTATATATGTATTTCTGTGCATTGTATGTTTTGGTATTGCTTGCACTGTATTATATGTATTGCATTGTATTGTATTTTCTTGTACTTGTGCATTGTATTCTGTATGGTGTATCGTACATTGTATACTGGGCTGGTTTTTGTATTGTACTGTATTTTGCACTGTATTTTGTAATGTATGGTAGGTTTTGTATTGCATTGCAATTGTTTTGTATTGTTTATTGCATTTTCTATTGTGCATTGTATGCATCATATGGTACATATAATGTCTGTGGTATTGTCTGTATCATATTGTTTGGATTACGTTGTACTTATTGCATGTCTGCTATGTTTTGTATGGTGTGGTACGTATCGTTTAGTGCGTATTGTATTAATCGTAATGTATTTTGTATTGTACTGTTTGTTGTACTGTATGTATTGTATTTTATTGTGCATCTTGCATTGTATTGTAATTTGTATTGCATTGTTTGTATTCCTTTAGATGTATTACATTTTCTGTTCTGTATTGGATTTTATTTAATGTATCATACTGTATTGTGTGTATTGTATCCTCTTTATGGTATTGTATTGTAGGCATTGTATGTACTATTTTAATGTATATGGTGTATGGTGTGGTATGTGTTGTATTCTTTTTTCGGGAGGAGTGCATCTGTCACAGGTGTATAGGGTATGGTATGTTATTGTACTTTGTGTTGTACACCTGTTGCATTAATGTATCATTCTGTATTGCGTGTGTTGTATCCTCTTTACGGTATTGTATTGTAGGCATTGTATGTACTATTTTAATGTATGTGGTGTATGGTGTGGTACGTGTTGTATTCTTTTTTCGCGAGGAGTGCATCTGTCACAGGTGCATAGGGTATGGTATTATATTTTGTGTTGTACATCTGTTGTGTTACATTAACTGTGTTATACGTATTGTGTTGTATGTATTTTATTCTGCATTGTATTGTGTGCACTGTATTTTCTATTGCAGTGTTTGTATTGCACCGTATGCATTGTATTTGGTATTCTGTTTATCGTATTTTTTGTATTGTATTTATTGTATTGTATGTATTGGGTAGTATTTTGTCAGATGTGTTGTATTATATATGTTCAATTAATTTAAATGTCTCTTGTATTGTATCATATGTATTGTACTGTAGTTGGTTTTGCATTGTGTATTGTGTGTTGTACTGTACATTCTATGTATTGTATAGTATGGTATTGAATGTATGGTTTGTATTTTGTATTTTGTACTGTATTTTGTTTCTGTCTTTATTTTGTATTTATGTTTTTGTATTATAGTTTGTGTTGTATGTATTGTATTTTCTAGAATATTTCTATTGCATTTTATGTAATATATCAATTGTGTTGTAAGGTAATGTGTGGTTTGTGATGCATTAGGCATTGTAATGTATTTGTATGTATTGTGTGTATCGTAACGTATTTTGAAATCTGTGTTATGGT
>NW_010125690.1:48365-48573 GCF_000699245.1 Pterocles gutturalis | reverse complement strand
CAGGCGGGGAGCAGAGCAGCATCTCGCAGTCCACACGCCAGCCCGAGCGAAGGACACCCACTTTAACCCCCACCGCACCGCACTCCTCAGGGCACGGGATGGGAGAACCCCCCCTCCGCTTTCCCTTCGCTTCCCCAGGATCCTTACCTGCACCGGACTTGCTCTACCTCCATACCATCCCCTCCCCAGGCAGCAAAGCCACTATACA
>NW_010125690.1:48041-48245 GCF_000699245.1 Pterocles gutturalis | reverse complement strand
GAATTCCTCCCCAGCCGCGAGCGCACGGTCCCCGCGTACTTTTTTATCAGCTCATAATTTCCCAAATATCGCATTTGCTTATGCCTAGTAATTCCTCCTTCCCTCCGCTAGCGGCTAAACACATTAATATTTCCAGGCACAGCTTCATGCTGCTAAAAGGTGTCAGGGAGCAATCCTCAGAGCACAAAGTCCCGGAGCCACCAA
>NW_010125690.1:39775-48009 GCF_000699245.1 Pterocles gutturalis | reverse complement strand
CTTTCGGCGAGCTGCGCCCCTGGAAGCCCCCCCAGAGGGACCCCAGGCCTCCCCCACCCACTGTCCCTGCTGACAGCTCCACAACGCGGGACCTTATCCAAAAGTCCTCCCTCCCTCCATTCCCCACCGCATGCTCTGCAGCCACTACACGGCACCAATTTCTTTTTTTTTTTCTTTTTTTTTTTGTGGGTTGGCTGCCAACCTGAGCTGGATTCAAACTGGTGACCTAGATGTGAAAGGATCCATAGCCCGTTACTAATCCTTGGAGTCTCCGAATCCCCTGTAAACTCCTGCTTAATTCACTAACTGTGCTATTTAATCTCTAAAACATTATGAGCTGTGCCAGGCAGAGGAAACACTCCATCAAAATAAAACTTGATTATTATTATTGTGCGTGCTGATAGCTCATATGAGAAGGGGATTGCTTTGCAAGTCACTTTTTCCCCTTCTGAAAGCTCTGCTCCTTGAATTCGTACCAGTGGGACGTGCTGCCTCAAACCCTGTGTTTTCCCTCAGCTTCCCCAGAGCAGCCAGCAGCTTTCCCCAGCTCCAGGCAGGAGGAGTTTAATCTCACTCTGCTCTGGCAGGGGAGGGGTAAAACCTGCCTTGAGCAGACCCTTTGGGCCCATAAATTACATGGGAGGGGTCTCAGAAACCTCACTGCAAAAAGGAACCTCATCTGTGGTAGGATGAACCTCATTGCACAGGGTTGTGGCATCGTGCTGGGATGCACAAGTCAGCGAAGAATTCAAGATGCTGCTTCTGCCGATTGCTGCAGCATCCCAGCACCCTGGCAGGATGGGGACCCTGCTGGGATACCTATTCACTGCTGGGCAACACCTTTGTGCACAGGACCTACAAGCCATCGCCACGCTCATCACGCACACCTTTGGATGGGCAGAGCCCAGCTCCTGTGTCAGCAAAACCAAAGGGATTCCAATAACCACAGCCAGTTAACCTCCTAACACAGCATTCCGGCCCGGATCGCCAGGAGCATCTTAAATCACAAGAAAAAGCACCTGCCTGCATTCAAAGTGTGCGACGTTGGGGCAGAATGTGATGAGCAGCTCCAGCCCTTGCAAGGGCTGAATGTGGCCTGCTGTTAAGAGACCCTCAGCCTTGTTCGAAAATCCCAAGGAATTTAAATCCAATATCAGCGGCTCCTGCATCCTAAAGCCCAGCAGAATCCCTGGTCACTCTCCCTCTCTTGCATACATGCAATGTACATCTAAATCGGGCTGTCACAGCTCGTCTCTTTTCTGACAGCTGTAATTGCTTCAGACTATAAAAATATCTATAGACAATAAACACCACGCACGAAAACAGCAAAGAGAAAATGAAATCAAGATTCCTTTAAATAATTCAATTGCTCCAGCAGCAGAGGAGCCAGCTACCGAGTCCTTTTTTTTCCAGAGAAAGAGAGCTTTGTAGCCTCCTCGGGGGAGGAGAGAGGCTTTTTTCCTTCGCTGGGTTTTGACCACAGCAGAAGAAGAGCCTGTCGTACACGGGCTCAGCCGCTTGCAAAGCAGCACCTATCCGAGCACGAAACGCAGCCTCTTCCTTTCAGCTTCTTCCCTTTCTTCTTACTTAGATAAAAGTCCTTTTTTTAGTTTTTTGTTTTTTTTTTCTCTATTGCAAGCAACAGGCAGGAAACAAACAGAAAAGCAGAGCACAGGCACGCTTTCAGTATATATTTATCTCCATCTCCTCAACCTCCTTCTTTCCAGCAAGGCTAAAGACCCCCCTCTCCTGGCAGAGACCACAAACAGGGCAGGGAAGCCAGGACTGGCATCGCTTGGGATGCGGAGGGAAGAGGCAGGGGAAGGATGGCCCTTGGGGAGATGGCAACTGGCAGGGAGGATGCTAAACCCGCGGACGGGGAAGCTCCAAGCCCAGTCCTGGGAACCTTCCAGCAAATGCTGCCCCAATCTCAGGCTTTTTGAGCAAAACTGAGCCTAAAGCATCTAATCTGCAGATTACAGTGGTCCTGAAGGCTGATAACCAGATAACTGCAGTTAAGGTTTCTCTATTAAGTAAAACAACATGATTGCCACATTTTTTTTCTGGCTTTCTCAGAAATATCTAGCACAATTCTAGCACCTATTTTGTAAGTAGCTGTTTGCAGGGACATTGATAGATCCTCCCATACAACCCGTGCCTATACACCTGCCTGCAAACCTATATACATACAATACCACGCCTCCCCACCCCAAAAGACCTCATTCCTGGAAAAAAAAAAAAAGAAAAAAAAAAAGAAAGAAAGAAAAAAATAAAAAAAAAAGAAAAAAAAGACTTTCAAGAAGTAGGTCAAGGCAAGGCAATTTGCACAGCCAGATTTTTCTTGTAATTCCTTTTTTCCTTTTCACGAAGCAGATAGATGGCAATCTATAACCCCAAAGTGGAAAATTTATTTTTAATCTGAAATTGCCAAATATGATCAGAAACATAATTTATGCTCGAGCCATTCTCCTTCCTTCAAAATGAAAACACCACTTCATAAGCCCACTCGCGCTATCGCATACCACATTATTCTCCAATAAAGTTGCAAAAAAGTACTTAATTCTCTTGGCATTAGTCAGGTGAATGACACACCAGTCCGGGGGAGTTTTTCCCTGAATAACTCCTGAGCCCTCAATGGCTACAACCATTCACCCAGACACAAAGGACATGGGCTCCCACCCTGACTCATTAATCCTCTCGTTAATGGGGGCCCCAATTGAAAACCAATGATGGAGAGCCTTACTTGGCTGGAGCCATTCTGAGCCCTTCTCGCCCCAAAGGCATTTCTGCACCGAGCTGGAGAAATTGCCCATTTTGGGCCGTTTCTAGGCTGGTTTTCTGAAAGCCAGCAGCATCCTCATGGGCACTCAGCCCTCCACTCCTGCAGGCAGGCAGCGACTACCAGCACCCTCTCTGTGGTGTTTAAAAACAACGCAGGAGACCCCATTAATCCCCGCTAAAGATGCTGTTAATATTTAACTGGCATTTATATAAACTTGCAGCAACCGTCCTATTAAATTCAGATTTAGTGTGCTCTTGGGAGCCTTCCCCTAAAGCCACGTGGGGATCCGCTGCCCTGCCGCCTGCTCTGCCTGCACTTTGTACCAGGAGGAGCACAGTAAAAAAGGAACATTTTGTTTGCCCTTTAGCAAAAAAAAAAAAAATTAAAACAAAACAGTGGGCTTGTCACTGATGCTCAAGGGATGGGGATTTTCAAGCATGAATTAACTCCTTCCAGGACAGCCCCAGCTGAGCTGTGCTGCCTCTGTCTGCTGCAGCCAAGAGGCTGGAGGACCAACCGCCCTGCAAAATATTGCAAAAGCCTGCCCCAAGCCCCTGCTTCAAAGCCAAAGTCAGCAAAGGATTCACCTCCCTGCCACATCTCAAGAAGTATCCCAGAAGGTACCACTTGAGGAAGAGGAAGGTGGCCTGGGCAGGAGGAAAGCCTCATCACCAGCTGCCAAAATGCCCCAGATAGCACTGCCATCCCTAAGACAAGAGAGCATCCCTGAGGATGCTCTAATGCACATTACAGGTGGGCCAGGCAGTGCTGCAGCTTGGAGAAGAGCTTGGGGAGGGATGCACAGCAGTCCCCAAGGCCCAGCTTTTCCTTCAGGATCACTCCTTTCTCCCACGGTTCTCAGCGTTTGAGCCTTTTACAACAGCCCAGCCAACACAACACCTGTATTTACGAAGCAACGCCTCCATAAGTCCAGCCTTAATAGTAAACATCTATACAAGGAGTTAAAAAAAAAATCACCAAGGAGATACTGAGCCACGCTGGCACAGTGTAAGTTATGAACGGGGATGGATCCTTGGTCCAAATCAATATTGGTTTTATATAAATCTGGTCCTCATTGCATTGTGGTGAGGTTACGTCGCTATATTAACGCCCTGAATCCTTTACACTCGCTCTGCATCCACAGTGGTGTTTGATGGAGATGAATCAGGTGCCAGAGGCAGCTGACGACATCGGATAAAACCGTGCCATTAGCCATCTAATAGCATTTTATAAGCGTATGACATTAACCCGGTGCTCTACAACTCAATCCACTCTGTGTTTTAACAGGAGTGAGCGCGTAAAAGCAGAATGAAAAAGCTGAATAAGCTGAAAAGCAAAGCCAGCCACACCTCGGGTCCCACCGCAGGCGTTTGGGAGCTCCAGGATGGATGCCTTGAACACAAAGACATGAGCTTCTCCCCTCTGAACTCCTGCCCGCAGCTTGGGGGCATTTCTGGGATAACCCCTTGGAGGAGAAGCTCCAAGAGCTGCTGTGCCTTCTCCTGGGATGGCCCCAACCAAGCCTTCCCCAGCCCATCAACACACATCCCAAACACCAAGGAGAGAGTCAGTGTCCCAGCCTGATGCTGGCCCATCACCACATCCACCCCCCTGCACCTCCTGTTGCCCAGCAAAGCCCTTTCCTACCCGAAAGCCACTCGGTCCATGCAAACCAGGCGCCTGGAGAGGAGCAGGTATGTTGTTTGAGCCCACAATGTTCAATAAAAAGCAGATACTAAGAGCAGAGCCCCTGAAATCCCCCTTTTGAAACCTCTGAGCACGCTCAGCAGCTCACAGGGAAACCCCAGCCCACTGCCAGGTGTTTGGCATCTTTGAAAATCCGACTCTCCTGCAGCCACTGATTTGCCTTTCGCCTGCAGCTGCCTTTGGACCTGCATCAGTCACCTTCAAACACAGGGTGGGGAGATGCCAGCTTTGCTTTCCAACCCCCCACCAGCCCCAAAAAAAGAACCTGGACGCCTGCACCTTTGCGGGGCTCATCTTTTGACAACCTCAAATCTTATTTCCCGAGGCAGCGAGGTTGCCAAATTGCTCGAGCGCTCCTCGGGAACAAAAGCCGGCTGCGCTGCTGTCTGCCTGGATCAATTTTAGTTTTGCCACTGGTCCTCTGACCCTCGCGGCGCTCTGCATCCAAGAATAATATTAATAATAGTCGTGCCATTAAGCGAGATGCTCGGTTTGAATGTGAAGATTTTGAGAAATGATCTCATAAATTTAATTCCCGGGGTACCATCTTTGAGCGTTAACAGGCACGGTCGCCTCTGAATTCTGGGAAATGAGCATAATTACATGGAGATCGACAAGGCACAAATGCCAAGAATTCTGTTAACCTTTAATGCTGCAAAAAAACCCTCTCCCCTTGTAATTATCTCTTTCCTTTGTCTTAAATGTTACTGATGAATATTTAGTGGGATAAGCAAATAAAAGGAGGCTGAGGGGCGCAAGGAAGCGCAGCCCTCCGCAGAGGAACTCTGCAAACCTTCCGGCAGGGTTGGGGCTGGGGGCAGGCTGGGACCCTGGGTCCCAGAATCCGACACCCAGGGCAGTGACATCCCCACGGTGACACGCAGCCGCTGCAGAGCTAGGGGAGGGCAATCCGAGTTACATCAAAATCCAAATGAATTCCCAGCACTGCTGCAAATGCACCTTCACCCAGGTCCATGGCATGGGGTGGTCCCACAGCCCCCAGCGGGACAGTTTCAGGTGTTTTTCCTCCAAACCAAACTTTATCTTGGAATAAAACTTCCTGGGTTAAAAAAAAAACACAACACATCACCTTTCAAACATATCCTCCCTAGGGTTGTAAATGGCACTGCCCTCTTGCTGCACATTGAGTCTGATGGAAAGAAGATTTTCTCCCGGCGTGAACTGCATTAATATCTGTCACCGCTCTGGCATTTCTGCCTGTAATGATGAAAAATATGTGCAGAGGATGCGGGGGGCTCTCAGCACCACCTCCCTCCCCACGAAGCAAAATTAGAAGCAGTCGCTCCTGTTCCTATCCCTCTTTACAGCATTATCTCTGGGAGCTTATTATTTTGGGAGATGGCATGGGGATAACCGAGCCATATGCAAAATGTGCCTTGCTGCAGCCGGGAGCTCAGCAATCCCCTCCCCGGCACTGCAGACCGGTGGAAAGGTCACTCTCCTCTTTTAATGTCGCGTCAGACCGACCGCTGCGTGAACAAGGAAAAGAAAAAGGCACAGCTCCCTCGCTGGACGGAGAAAAACCCATCTATGTCTTGGGAGGAGCATGCCAGCACGATGCCATGGGGCTGTCACCATCTGCGACACCAAACGCGTTGGGGACCAGTGTCCAGGAGCTCGGGAAGAGGTGGACGGAGATTCCTCCTGGCTTTGAAAGATGCTGATTTCAACTGCATCCCAACCAGCTGGTCGGGATGAGCAAGGAGGCAATAAAAATAGGACCTGGGGTCCCAACAGCCCCATCCGCCCCCTCCCCAGTTCATTCTGACTGTGTGATGCAGCAGATGTTTGCTCTCCTCCCTTCCCTTTCCCTGCCTTCAACTGGAGCGAGTTTTCTAGTCTCCAAGCTGCTTTTATGCCCCTTTAAAAGGTTATGAAAGCTGTCTTTATATTCCAATAAAGCCATATAAAAACAACCTTCCTCGCAGTTCGATGAACGCGGTGAACTTCTCCCCCCATTAATACTTTTTGCCTCGGTGCTGGGCGCAGCACCAGGTCTCTCTTTTCAACACCCGTTCAGACCCCACGGACTGTGGGTCAGGGACCGTCCCCGTCACAGCATCAGTGCCATGTGTAGCGTGACGGGACCCTGCTCCCCACCACAGCCTCCAGACATGGCTCGAATTATTATTTACCATTCCTGCAGCCATCCCATGGCTTGCTATCCATCTTCTGAAGAAGACGACCATCTTCAGAAGACAATCTGAACCCATCCTGCTGCCCGTCCAACAGCCTCTCCAGGCGTTAAAACCTGGAGGCTCCATGTTTTTTTTTTTTTTTTTTGTGACAGCCTGTTCTGCAAGGTGAATGCAACTTGCATGAATCAAACCAACTCGGAATCCATCCATCACTCCCCAGCACCACCAACACCAAGGGCTGGGGACCAAGACAGGAGCACAGGACATGATCTCGCAACACTTTTTGTTCTCCCAACACCACGCATTCCTTCCCACCCCTGCAGGCAGGCTGAGCCCTCACCGCCGCCTAATTAATCTAGTTAATTACCACTACCAGGCTCCTTTTTTGACAGCTGCAGGAGAACAAGGAGGGCAAAGGGAGAAGGTGAGCATCCGGGGCTCCCCGGGGAATTCAGAAGCATTTGCAGTCCCTGGCACGAAGAAAATCCATACTCATCTGGGCTGCGGGAGGCAGGGCTGCCCTCCCACGCTCCTATTAGCAATTTCCAATCATCTTTTATTAGACCCGCATTGATTTGCTGCTCATTTCGGTGGGAATGAAGGGCTAAGAGCCTCGACACGATCTCGGCTGAAGAATCCAGGCACGGAGCCGGTAGGAGAGATGGGCTGGGATGCTGACACGGGTTCAGCCGTGCCATTAGCAGAGCAGAAGCAGAGCTGCTATCTCCAAACAGCCTCGCACAGCCCCCTGCATCTTTTCCTGAGCTGGCCAGCACGTGTGGAAGTGAGATGAAGGGCATGAGGGGCTGGGGGCTGCTCCTGATCTTTATTTAGGGAGCTCTCTCCATGCTGGGGAGGGGGATTTGCACTGTGCCCCTTTCTCGCAGGGATTTCTGCAGCCTGCTGGGAAAAGTCACTCCGATCCCACGCCCCAAAACTCATCCTCGCAGAGCAGCTCGCTGCCAGCTATTACTCCTCAGGAGAAACAGGTTCCTCATGCTACGCTTCTGTTTCCAAGCCAACATTTCCAAGTAGCTTGTGAAACACAAATTCTGTTAGGAATCATCTGCGGATTTTGTTCTGATAATGCCATAACACCACCGTACGCATTAGCGCACACGCCACACAGAAAGGGGGATCTGAATATCAAAACAAAGTGAATTTACAGGTTTTTTTTTTTGGTTGGGTTGTTCCCCCCCCCCAGCAAAGCCATCACTGCAAGTTATCACTTCCCAACTGTTTGCACCACAGCTTGTCCCTGCTCTCATCAAACCTGCTGCTCCCCATGTCCTCAGATAACCTGAGCTGCGCTGACATGGGTACAAAAGGACTCTGCAGCCTCGGGAGAGGGGACCCCAGGGCCAGCAGGGATGGCAGCAGGGCTGGCACCTCCTGGAGTGCTGCCGAGGGGACGGGGGGACATGCAAACCATGTGTCTGAGCCTTGGACATGTCCCTCTGCAGCCAACAGCACCCATCTCATCCCATCCCAGTACCCCATCCCTTCCCAGCACCCATCCCATCCCAGTACCCCATCCCCTCCCAGCACCCATCCCATCCCATCCCAGTACCCCATCCCCTCCCAGT
>NW_010125690.1:39339-39678 GCF_000699245.1 Pterocles gutturalis | reverse complement strand
TACCCCATCCCCTCCCAGTACCCCATCCCCTCCCAGCAGACCAAGACTGGGGTGCACTAAACCCCCCAATTTGTTGAATTTAGAATTAATTCTCTAATCTATTTTTTTTTAAATAAGCCTGCATTTAGAGAGCAAGAACCACTCTCCCAAACGCCCCAGGAAATATTGAACTGGGCGAGCTGATTCAGAGGAGTGCGGCCCGCCTCGCAAACGCCTGCGGTGAGGCGGGTGAACGCCGAGGGCTGCGAGCCTTGGATGTGCCTCACTTCAGACGGCGCGGGAGAAAACACAGAGGCTCTTAAACCTGCCCCAGATCTGCCAGCACAGGAGCTTTTACTC
>NW_010125690.1:32833-39322 GCF_000699245.1 Pterocles gutturalis | reverse complement strand
GGAAGCATTCGGGAGGCAATGGGGGGGTGGCGGCAGGGTCCAGCGGGTGGTGGCCAAGGTGAGGGACTGTCACCCAGCCGGGTCACAGCGGCGTTGCCATGCTCGGGACCCTGCAAGGGATGGGTTAAGGAGAGAGGAGGCTCTCCTGAAATTGTCATCGGGTAAACTTTGCCACCAGGAACAAGGCTTTGCCTCTAAGCACCCATCTCTGATGCCAGTTACAAGGACGCAATGAGCAAACTGGGTCGGATCCAGGGGGCCTGAGAGCAGCAGCTCTTCAGCTTTCAGACAATCTTCATATTATTTAAGGATTGCTGCCCATTTTTTCCCCTCTTGCTTTTTTTTTAAAAATTTTTTCTGTGCACCTCCAGGCAGTTGGGGAAGAGGAGAGGAAGACAAAAGGTGGAATATCATGGGATGGGAAGCCTTACAATGAGCATGTCTGATTCCCCTTTCCCTCCCCATCAGGGGACCCTGGTGCCCCAAACTGAACAAAGTTTGAGGGACTTTTGTCCCACGCTGAAACTGGGCTGTCAGAGCCCTCGCTGGCACCCGCTGTGCCTTTCGACTGGCATCGGCGCTCCGCTAGCGAACGAAGCGGGCCAAATTTCTCCCTGGCGTCACTTAATTCAAGTCAGTGATGTTACACCAGGGAGGAACCTGGCCCAATGTCCTGAGCTCAGAGTCCACAGCAAGTCCAGCTGGCACCTCGCAGCAGCTCAGCAGCGGCGGGAACCGCGCTGGGAACTCTGTTGGGTATTTGCGAGTGGGAGACAGACTCGATAAACAGAGAGCTAAGTAAACCAGATCCGTAATAAAGAACCACCACCAGCATTTTTGCCTCTTCCAAATGCTGCAGAGAACCGGCCCAAATCGTGCTCCCAGCTCCCGGGAGCGGCAGGGCCATTTCATTAGCTCTATTACACCGACAGAGAGAGAGGCGCTGGGAGCTTAATAATAATAAAAATCCATTATGCTACAGCGCTCATCATCTGTGTATCTCAACCAGCTCCAAAAGGCAGGGAAATGGCTGTGCTGGTTTTAATGGAATAGGGGGGATGGAGATGCACCAGGGGTCAGCAATTAGCTTCAGGTCGCTCATCAAGCCAGACCCAAAGTTTGGTGAGTGGTGCCTCTAAGCCATGCCCAGGCTGGGCTGATGGGCTCCAAGGAGGATGGATCAGACAAGCTCCTTTAATCGAAGGAGGTTTTCATCTGGCTGGAGGATCTGCCACGTCTTGGCTCTGTCTGCCCAACCAACCCTGGGTTTTACCAAAACTTTCCTGTGGTTATACACAAACAGCAGGAGCGGTGCAATTATGTGGTGATCGTGGTATGATTATACAATAGCTACACTTTCCACACCTCTAATTTCCACTACATTCATCCAGCTCCAAGGCTAGCTCCAAATTAATTAGCGTGTAAGTGCAATATCGCTGCTAAAAACACACGGCCACGGTGACCAAGAAACCAAAGGCACAATTGCGGAGATGTAGGGGACCTTACAGCAGAAATGTAGAGAAATTCCAGTTGTAGGGAGCTGTGGGTGGTGAGGAGGTTATTCAAAAGCCTTACCATGGTGTAATTACCCTGTATTGGTAAAGTAATTCCAGCCCTGCTATTATACCCTACAACCCTCCATTTTACACCTAATCCCATACAGCAGATTCAAGAAGGATACAAGGCAGCAGCAAAAGACAGTTGCAAGAAGGATGGATGGACACAGATTGACATGGGCAGCAGAAGAAGAAGAGATAAGGAATGGAAATGCTACAGGCGTCCGGAGACATCCCTAACAGCCAGACCAGCCCCGGGGACACACCGTCCCTACGATGCTCCAGCTCCAGGGAGTCAGCCCAGGCTCTGGGGAAGAGCTGGGCTCGGGTGGCTGGGATCTACCAAGGAGATATAAGCATTCATCAAAAGCCAATCTGCTTTTGCAAAGCAGAAAAAGAGGTTACTTTGGATTAATTTTTCACTTCAGAAGCTTTATGGGCGAGTTCTGAAACTGTCAGGTCGAGATGCTTCAATATTTTCTGAACGAAAAGCTCGAGTGGTGGTTCAAAAGGCCTCTCTGTTTGGACTGGCAGGTAATTTGTCCCCAAACATTTAAATTAAAATTTTCTGTTGGGTCATCTGTTTTTTTGTGGGGAGGTGAGGAGGATTTGGAGCTTTTGCTTATTTCTCAATTTCTAAAATTTTGAATCTTAATAGGCTACGTCAGGGTTGAATGAGGCAGAGGAGGAAACCTAAAAGCCCACTGCAGAGAGAGTTAGGTTTAAACTCAGGCTACATCCTTTACACAGCCCAGTCCTGGCTGGGCAGACCTGATGTGACATACTGGTCTCCCACTGCTCTGTATCTGACCTGATCTTTTCCTGGTGCTATTTACATCCCTATTTCCCACTTGCTCAAATGGTGGTGGATGGGAAGATGCAGGGACAGGAGGGGACGCACGGTACAGTATCCTTGGCATAATTCAGCGAGGTCCATGAATAACCCAAACCCTTTCATGTCACTGCAACAAGAGACTATTCCCCCTGGCGCTCCAAACCATTTATGCAGAGCTGATGTGCAGGCATGAAAATAAAATCAGATGGGACACAAACTGTGCTTTTGCTGGGGTTTTTTTTTCTTTTTTTTCCTTTTTTTTTTTTTCTTTTAAGTCTAACTGGACCATACTCTTTATCCTCTGCATCGTGCAGAATTTCTGGAGCACAGCATCACCACAATTACAGAGGAAAGCAAATCCCTGCAGGATGCAAGACCACATCCCCAGGGAGCAATTCCCGGAGTTACATCCACGTGAACTGGCTCTGGTCCCTCTGGGTGCAGTTTCACCCAGGGAAACCCATCCTTTGCGAGGCACGAGCTTGCCTGCCATGGGAAATAAAGGCTGAGCTATTGCAGGAATGGCTTCCCCATCTCCATTAGGGGCTCAGCTAAGCCATGAAGCCTGAAAGTTGATTATATCTTTCATTAGGAATGACTGAACGATGTTTTTAAACTGGAAAATGAACTTGCAGCTATGAGGAAACACTTTCTTGGCGAGGCCAAGTAGAGTAGGTTCCCCACGGAATAGATGCAGTTGTGAGAGTCAAAATTAAATTGGTATTAGAAAATTTCCTGAAGGGAGGGGAAAAAAAAGAAAAGTCATACGCTGCCTGCAGAAACGGCACCTCACAGAGAGCTGACTAGAAATGGAAACCCACTGAAAGTCATATATAAGTATTTTTCTAATGAGGAAAAAAAAATCCTCCAACTTCCCATCTCAGTAGATATTCCCAAAAAGTAAAATTTCCATGGAATAGATTCCCCCCACCTTCCCCCTTGGAAGTACCATTTCAGCTAATGCAAGAAGGATGTCTCCCAACTCCTGGGAGAGTCGTCTGGGTTTTACAAACTCCCTTTAGATGGGACACAACATGGCAAGTTGCCTTCCAGGTGGGCTTGGCTGGAGGGGGGGGGGATTCCCCTTGCTCTCCAGCTCCCCAGCCAGTAAGAACAACTCCTCCTGGTTCAGCCATCAGACAGCCAAACCACTGGGCTCCTTCCAGGCAACCAGCCGTCATCGAGATTTAACTTTTCCCAATGGGAAAATCAATTTCTTTGGAAAAAAAAAAAAAAAAAGGAAATTGACCCAGAAAACTGGGTGGTTTTTGCAATAAAGGCACTTTCTGGGGGGATACCTGCTTCGATGGAAGATGTTTCAAAGGTAGTCTTCTCCATCCCCGCTCATCACGTGCACTCAGGAATCAGCAAAGGGGGGCAAAGCGAAAAGCCATGGATATAAAAGCAGAGAGCTCACCTCCCAGGTGCAGATCCCAAGGTCAGGTAAGGAAATTTCTCATGCATCACCCTCCCTCGCCTACCTCCAACCCGACAAAAGCACCAGGAGCTCACACGTTGCAATTTGCATTCGCAGGGAGAGCTGGGACCACTCCAGATGCATTCACAAGGGGACCCTTCAGATCAGACGAACAAAAAGCTGCCGATGGCGACAGTTCCTCTGCCGCACCGCCGCCTGCTAACAATTTAACAGCCTCCGAAGAGGGACACCCGTTCCTTTGGTGTATATCCACTGAAAGGTGGCAGCTCCTGGGGGAGCACAGCCTGCGGGCAAGCTGGAAGGATGCTGCCAGCACCCCTTACCCCCACCCTGGGGTATCATTAGACCCCCTCCAACCTTCGTTTGTGACATCTGAAATAAAACCAGTCATTATGAAGATGGGCTGGTTTTATTAGCCTGCAAAGCCATAACACAAGTCTTATCTCCGTGCTTTTTTTTCTGCAACCCTAGCATCTCCAAGCTGCTGCTAAACGCAAGCCCAGATTCCTGCGCAATTGCACGATGCCAGTAACATTAAAAAAAAAAACATCAACTTTGATGAGACCTACGAGACCTGCAGTAAAAATGGGAGGGCTGGCGGCACTGCAGGCATCTGCTGCCAGAAGCATCCTCCGCACCTTCGGCAGCTGGTTCCTGCTCTCCAGGCTGGGATCAAAAGGGGTCGCGGCACCACCAGGGAGCCCCACGCCACCCACTGATCTCAATTTTTAATAACACCATCGCCAAATCAGCCCTCGGAGGATGCAAACTCCAAAGACACGTACCCAAAGGCAGCTTGGGTGAATCTGCGAGGTCAGAATGGGAAAAATTGGTGGCAAAGAGGAGCCAAGACCTCAAGAGTCCAGGCTCCAAGAGGGAAGGTAATAAAAAAGCATCATCCCTTCGCAGCCGGTGAATTGTTGCTTAAACCCGAGGATCACAGCCAGCCCTCTCGTCTTAAGGCGAGCAGTCGAGTGAAGAGATTTCCCAGCCATTAAGTCAAGCTATAAAGTGTCTGCAGTAAAATAGGGTAAGTGGAATTTATCATGGCACCGTATAGACCGTAGGGCCAGGAAGAGAGCCGGCTTGGGTCAACAGGTTGACCTCTGGCGTTATCTCCAGATCCTTCCCTTCATCAGCCCCATTAACGACTCGTCTCCGCGCTGCCGCTGGCGCCGGGCTCCCTCCCCAGGGACTCTGCCCTGCTGCCCGCTAGCTGAAAAAAACTCTCCCTTCCTTAGCTCCAGGCCACCGCTCCTTGTCCTACCACCTTTGGAGACCATGAATAATTCCCTTTCTTCATTTCCAACATCTCCTGGAAGGTATTTTATAGGCTCTGATCACTTCCCACCTCCCTGGGAAGCTTCTCCTTTGCTAGCCTATAATTTAGCATCAGAGCTGGGCAGCCCAACTTTGCAACGCACGTGCCCGGGGAAGCCACCTCCACTGCCAGGGAAGGAGTTTTATGCTGCCAGGGATTTTCTTTTTTCTCTCTCTCTTTTTTGTTTTTTTTTTTTTTTTAATTTTTTTTTAAATCTGTGCAAGAAACATCCTGCTCCTCTCAGACAGCAACACAGGTTTAACGTCCTCTTTGGTCATGGTCTTAAATAAATAAAAAAAAATTAAGAAAAACACCATGCAGCTAGGAAATCCGGGGCAATTGCTTTGCAGATGGCAAAAAAATTCCTCCACATCCCTGTGATCAAAGACCTTAGCCATGCAACTAGTATCAGGAAAGGGTTTTTTTGGGATCAATGACTTTGTCTAGACCAGAACCAACCAAATCCAGCAAGACCCACACTACAGAGAATGTTTTCTTAGCGGTGGCTGGTTGGAGTTATTCTCATTTCTGCCTTTTTCTATTTCCTAGCAGAGACAGCAGAATAACCAATGGGAAGACAATTCCCAGGACGATTCCTGCCTCATATTAGAGGAGCCAAAACGCACAGATGAAAACTCTGCAAATGTTTTGCAAGGGAACAGGAGCCCTTGTGAAGATGGCTGATTTCCCAGCGCAAACATTTCATCTAGCCCTGCGAGTTCTCTGCAAAACAGTTTGAGCCCCACAAAAAAGAAAAAAAAAAAAACCCCAAAACTGTCAAAACATTGTGAAAAAGGCTGAAATTTTCCAGTTGTTTCGAAAGAAGCCATCAGCATCTGCTTGCCCAGCAGACTGGTGGATGCACAGAAGTGCAGGTGAATAGGGCAGCCGATGTTTCTGCCTTCTCCATGCCAGACCCAAGTAGGACAGCATGGGGTCACCTGTCCCGGGCTGGGAACAATGTCCCCAGCAGTGCCATCGCTCTGCAAGTCCCCCTTTGCTTAATAGATGGTCCCAGCCCTACAGAGCCCAGCAGGAGGGAATACCTGCGGGTGCAGTTTGGTCTGGTCCAGCCAGCATCCCTTAGTTAATAATCAGCTTTTCTCAGGACATCAATTTTTAAGGGACTAGGGAAGCAACCACCCTCACCCAGCATTTGCTTGGCTTAAGATTACTTGCTCCTGAAGGAGGACAACCCCTGCCCTTGCCCACAGCCCAAACACAAAACACCCGACCATGCTGCATGCAAAAAGCGCCTGATGCCATTGCACCCCAAAAAAACAGCTGAACCCTGCTGCACCCCAATATCATGAGCCTGATGCCCTGCTGCTTTCTCCTC
>NW_010125690.1:32403-32633 GCF_000699245.1 Pterocles gutturalis | reverse complement strand
GCGAGGGGAGAGCGGGATGGAGGGTCAGCAACTGTCAGCAGAGCCGGTGTCGCAGAGACGCACCGAACAAGTTCCCGGGGGTGCCTGCCAGCTCTGGACCTGGGATGCTCACAGCTATTTTTCCCACCCCATCCCCTCACCCCCAGCTTGCTCAAGCAGGATTCACACTGGGGCAGGGGCTCCATCCTTCTCAAGAAGGAAGAAAATCAAACCACTGGACCACGCTCAGC